>NW_012115344.1:60191-121694 GCF_000951035.1 Colobus angolensis palliatus | reverse complement strand
GTGTTAGCCAGGATGGTCTCGAACTCCTGACCTCGTGATCCGCCCGTCTCGGCCTCCCAAAGTGCTGGGATTACAGGCTTGAGCCACCGCGCCCGGCCCTCTATCACTCTTAAGCATAGTATGATTGATATTTACATCTTCACTGATTGATAAAATAGTTTCACTTTAGAAATAAATCTTGGGCCAGGCACGGTGGCTCACAGCTATAATCCCAGCTCTTTGGGAGGCCGAGGCAGGCAGATCACAAAGTCAGGAGATCGAGACCATCCTGGCCAACATGGTGAAACCTTGTCTCTACTAAAATACAAAAACATATTAGCTGGGCATGGTGGTGCACACCTGTAGTCTCAGCTACTCGGGAGGCTGGGCCATGGGAATTGCTGAACCTGGGAGGCAGAGGTTGCAGTGAGCCCAGATCATGCCACTGCACACCAGCCTAGCGACAGAACAAGATTCCGTCTAAAAATAATAATAATAAAAAAATAAAAATCTTAACAATGAATCCACCTTGAATTTGTTTGGGAATGTGGTAGGAGATTTCTAACTTCAACATTGGGTCATATTACACTGTAACCCATAACATTTTCATTAGTAAGGCAGAGGGTAAATATTAAAGTGAACTACTGATGGCTTTCAGCCACCCATCTGTTACCAGTGTATCACTCAAGAATCCATAGGAGCTCTCTAGGACCGTTGTGTTTGTTGACAAGATGAAGGTAACTTATTTTGCATCTGAATACATTAATTAAAATATTTTATAGGAGTCCTAGACAGATTTGGAGGGAGGAAGGTGGAAACAGTTTCTCTGTGTGTCTCTGTCTCTGTCTCTCTCTCTCTCTCTGTCAGAATTCAATAATCTTCACAAAATCATTTAATTGAATAACTACAGCATAACCAGTTGAATAACTGGACACCAGTCACTGGTATCTCCACACCTAGTTTCCACTACTATAAGATGACAAGCTTCAACCTGCCTATCAAGCCCTACCAGGTGCAAGAACTGGGCTAGGTGCAAAAGAGATACAGAGATGCAGACACAAATTCAGTCACCTGGGAACTCACAGTCAAATCTATATGCTTCATGATGTTCATGGTTCCCTTCAACCTTACCATGCTAATAGTCTCATTTCTTCACCATTGCTATATGATTATATACAGTTATTAAATACTGGTTTAAATACAGACAAGCCAGCAGCATTTTCTGTTTTATAAATTTGTCTCTTGTGAATAAGTGATACACAGAGGACAATTTTGTTAATCTATTAGATTTGAAATTATAACAAAATAACCTATTTCTGGGGGGAGGGATATTATGTGAACAGCAAACAAAAATCAATAGGTTGGGGAAAGTACCTCAGGTCTAGTCCATCTCTGCATCTCATGTGCTAGGTGACCGTGGATTCAACAGTTAGTCACTCTGGGCTGCATTTCTCATACCTTAAACAAAGGCACACACAAGGCTTATAATTCTAGTGTTTGATGAAAATCATTCTGGAAAACTTAGAATATTATATTTGCTCTTCTGTTCATATTTATACTATTCAAGGAGTCTGTGTTTAAAGGCATAATTTGGACCCATTATAACACTTGCCTATTTCTTAGGTTATTAAATGCAAAGCAGCTGTGCTTTGGGAGCAGAAGCAACCCTTCTCCATTGAGGAAATAGAAGTTGCCCCACCAAAGACCAAAGAAGTTCGCATTAAGGTAAGCATGAGCCCTGGAGAACTTAAGCCAAAAGCGTTATCAAACTTATATTGAATATAGCACTATTGTGAGACTGGATTCTTAAATAAGGAGATACTTCCCATGTTTGGAGTATTAATTCCCTTACTGGCTCTTGTATATTGTTAAGGATCTGGTTGTACTCGATGTGAAATTAATGAGTTCATTATCCTTTTAAAAAACAATGTGCTTTATTATACCTTTGATTTGTTGAATTTTTATTCATATAGCATCTAATTAAAAAATGGTTAATAATCATAGCTAAAGACTTTTAAAAAAATCTTCTGGGAAGCAGATTGTTTTGAGATTACTTTTCACAAAGAATGAAGAACTCACTTGTGCCTGAAGAAATGATAACTTCATGGAACATTTTCCTCCCTTTCTTTGGACAGAGCTTAACCTTAGCTTTGGATATCAGTTGTTGAGTAGGAATTGCTACCAATCTTTCTTTGACCCTCTTACTGTTACCTGAGCACTAGAGTAGCAGTAAGATTTTGCTCTTGCATGCCATTTCCTCTGTTCTTTGTTAAGAGAGCCCAAGAAGGGCCTAGCTATAAAAATCTACTTTCGGGCCATCACATGGTAACATCTGCATTCTGGTTCCCTCGCAAGAGCACCCATTTATTATAGAAAGGCACCAAGAGTCAACCTAGGGTTTGAGGGAGCAATATTATAAGTTCCATCAGAGAGGGATCTTGTCTGATGGTTGATTTTTGGCTCAGAATCATCTAAGAGTAAATGTTGTTACATTAGGCAATGACATTGACTAAACAATTATAATTTCCTCAAGAAGTTAAATATTCTCCCAACAGTGAATGATCAGATTGTTGATTGGTGCAATGTTTTTGTCTTTGAACACAGATTTTGGCCACAGGAATCTGTCGCACAGATGACCATGTGATAAAAGGAACAATGGTGTCTAAGTTTCCAGTGATTGTGGGACATGAGGCAACTGGGATCGTAGAGAGCATTGGAGAAGGAGTGACTACAGTACAACCAGGTCTATGCAGGTGTCAAGCCACAAGTTTGAAATAATTCAGCTTTGATTAGCCTATCAAAGGAAATAGCACATACTAGGAATTATTAGAGGGATCTTTAACACCATTCAGGGAAATAAAATGATACAAGAATGGATTTTACTGAGTAATGTTTAATTCGGCAAAACCTCAACCTTTAGAAGGCAAACCTTATGGTTTATAAACCTTAGAGTATCTGTTTAAAAGTTTTACCTACAGTATGGGCTCAATTCACATTTGTTAATTTCATATTTTAACATTAATGAACAGCATCTTATATCATGATGTTTTTTTCCTGTAGGTGACAAAGTCATCCCTCTCTTCCTGCCACAATGTAGAGAATGCAATGCTTGCCGCAACCCAGATGGCAACCTTTGCATTAGGAGCGAGTAGGTTTCAGTCATTTTTACTTTAATGTTATTCAAATTGTTTCTGTGCTAATTTTTGAATTGAGTTAATTAATACGTGTATTTGATGTATCAAATAGTATTACTGGTCGTGGAGTACTGGCTGATGGCACCACCAGATTTACGTGCAAGGGCAAACCAGTCTATCACTTCATGAACACTAGTACATTTACTGAGTACACAGTGGTGGATGAATCTTCGGTTGCTAAGATTGATGACGCAGCTCCCCCTGAGAAAGTCTGTTTAATTGGCTGTGGGTTTTCCACTGGATATGGGGCTGCTGTTAAAACTGGCAAGGTAAGAAATAGGGTGGGCTAGTTTCTTTGTTTCTTATTTCCTTTTCTTAAATGATGTCCTTGGAATCTTGAAGAGTTTTGGGGAAAAAAAAAAAAGCATTTAAAAAATATATTGCATATTCAGGCTGCCAAATCAACTGAAAGAAAAATACAAAATTCAGATTAGAAATTTTATTTTATTTTTTACGCTTGAGAATATTTATTGATTATATTTGCAAACTGCACCATTTCTCCATCTTTAAAATATGTCCCTTCCCCATCTGTTAAGTTTGTTAAGGTAGAATGATCTCAGTATTTCAGGCTTTTTTGTCAGAACTTTTACTCCTAGTTTCTTGTCAGCTAGGTAAGAATTATTATATAACTACAAAATAGAGTCATAAGTACATTATCAACTCCTCAGAAAAAAAGTATAATTATGTCAAATCACCTGTTATAGATAATATAAAGATCAATAAAATCATTAATCATTTGGATTACCACCTATGATGCATATCAGAAATAAAATACAGTAGTGTTTGTTGCCTATAATCAGTAATGCTGTTACAGTTCACCAAAACTGATTTCTCAATATACATTTTTACATCAACTGTGATGTTAGATAGGATCCCTGGAATTTTAAATTAATCACATGAATTTCACAAGGAAATTGGAGTTCAAGGAATTAAGAATCTTTGACCTAATACAGTATTAAAAGAAAAAACCTTTATCAAGAAACATAATTGAAAATTAAATTTCTAGATTTAATTTTTGTTTCTTCCACATCTCCTTCAGATTCAAATTTCTAAAATTTATATGTGTATCTAAATTTAATTACAAATGACTCAGAGTTATGATTTTTTTATTTCTTCTATTAAAAAATGGGATATATGTGCAGAACGTGCAGGTTTGTTACACAGGTATACGTGTGCCATGATGGTTTGCTGCTCCTCATCCTCTAAGTTCCCTCCCCTCATCCCCAGCCCCCAACAGGCCCTGGTGTGTATTGTTCCTCTCTCTGTGACCATGTGTTCTCATTGTTCAACTCCCACTTATGAGTGAGAACATGCGGTGTTTGGTTTTCTGTCCCTCTGTTAGTTTGCTGAGGATTATGGCTTCCAGTTTCATCCATGTCCCAACAAAGGACATGATCTCATTTCTTTTTATGGCTGCATAATATTCCATGGTGTATATGTACTACATTTTCTTTATGCAGTATGTTGTTGATGGGCATTTGGGTTGGTTCCAAGTCTTTGCTGTTGTAAATAGTGCTGCAATAAACATATGTGTGCATGTGTCTTTACAGTAGAATGATTTATATTCCTTTGGGTGTATACCCAGTAATGGGATGGCTGGGACAAATGATATTTCTGGTTCTAGATCCTTAAGGATTTGCCATACTGTCTTCCACAATGGTTGAACTAATTTATATTCTCACCAGCAGTGTAAAAGCTTTCTTATTTCTCCATAGCTTTGCCAGCATCTATTGTTTCCTGACTTTTTAGTAATCACCATTCTGACTGGCATGAGATGGTATCCCACAGTGGGTTTGATTTGCATTTCTCTAATGATCAGTGATGTTGAGCTTTTTTCCTATGCTTATTGGCCACATAAATGTCTTCTTCCACATAAATGTCTTCTTTTGAGAACTGTCTGCTCATATCCTTTGCCCACTTTTGAATGGGGTTCTTCATTTTTTTCTTGTATACTTGTTTACATTCCTTGTAAATTCTGGATATTAGACCTTTGTCAGATGGGTAGATCACAAAAATTTCCTCCCATTCTGTAGGTTGCCTGTTCACTCTGATGATAGTTTCTTTTGCTTTGCAGAAGTTCTTTAGTTTAATTAGATCCCATTTGTCAATTTTGGCTTTTGTTGCAATTGCTTTTGGTGTTTTTGTCATGAAGTCTTTGCCCACGCCTATGTTCTGAATGCTATTGCCTAGGTTTTCTTCTAGGGTTTTTATGGTTTTGGGTTTTACATTTAAGTGTATAATCCATCTTGAGTTAATTTTTGTATAAGATGTAAGGAAGGGATCCAGTTTGAGTTTTTTTGTATATGGCTAGTCAGTTTTCCTAGCATCATTTATTAAATAGAGAATCCTTTCCCCATTGCTTGTTTTTGTCAGATTTGTTGAAGAGCAAATGATTGTAGATGTGTGGTGTTGTTTTTGAGGCCTCTGTTCTGTTCCATTGGTCTATGTATCTGTTTTGGTACCAATAGCATGCTGTTCTTGTTACTGTAGCCTTGTAGTATAGTTTGAAGTCAGGTAGTGTGATTCCTCCAGCTTTGTTCTTTTTGCTTAGGATTGTCTTGGCTATACGGGCTCTTTTTTGGTTCCATATGAAATTTAAAGTAGTTTTTTCTAATTCTGTGAAGAAAGTAGCTTGATAGGGATAACATTGAATCTATAAATTACTTTGGGCAGTATGGCCATTTTCACGATATTGATTCTTCCTATCCATGAGCATGGAATGTTTTTCCATTTGTGTCCTCTCTTATTTCCTTGAGCTGTGGTTTGTAGTTCTCCTTGAAGAGGTCCTTTACATCCCTTGTAAGTTGTATTCCTAGGTATTTTATTCTCTTTGTAGCAATTGTGAATAGGAGTTCACTCATGATTTGTGTTTTTAACTGGAGGCCCTTTTCAGGTTTCACTTTTTGACCCTAACACCTAACATGTTCAAGAACATTCCTCTCCACAGGTCAAACCTGGTTCCACTTGCGTCGTCTTTGGCCTGGGAGGAGTTGGCCTGTCAGTCATCATGGGCTGTAAGTCAGCTGGTGCATCTAGGATCATTGGGATTGACCTCAACAAAGACAAATTTGAGAAGGCCATGGCTGTAGGTGCCACTGAGTGTATCAGCCCCAAGGAGTCTACCAAACCCATCAGTGAGGTGCTGTCAGAAATGACAGGCAACAATGTGGGGTACACCTTTGAAGTTATTGGGCATCTTGAAACCATGGTAAGACCCAAAATTTGAGAAGCCACAAAATACCCAAGTTATTAGATATGCACAAGGTAAATTTAATTCTCTATAACTTTATTAATAGTTAATAATGGAAATATCTCTGTGATTGTCAGTTTTACTCAGGCAAAAACTGATAATCACATAGCGATTTTGCCTAAAAAGTCAAATACGTAAGAGCAGGTTCGCTGGATCAAAGTTAAATACCATATCATACAACTCTCAGCTGACCAGAGGGCAAGGTAGTTAACCCTTCTAGATAATTGTTTTAAGTATGGCCTTCCTTGTGTATGTAGATTTCTTGGCAAAAGCGATTCTATCTCTTGAATGTCAGCAAAGTAAACATCAGAAGGTGACTGAGGAGAGGTGAAAAGGGATTATTCCAAATGTTGTGGTCTCTTCCCCTAAATCTGTGATCCATCAACCTTCTCACTCTTTACACCTGAGCTTTGTTTGCCCTCATCTGAATTCCCCTAGAATATGAACCTTCAGTTTTCTAACCATGCCTCCTGTATGGCAACCTGCAACACCAGACCTTCAGTTAGACCTGTAAAACAGATCCAGGGTTCCTGGAACTAGAAAGCTCCAGCCTGGTGTAGCATAAGGAGACTTGGAAAAATGGAATAAAGCCACTTTTGCTCAAGATTGAGTAGCAGATTAACTCACCTAATGCTTTTGGTAATTTAGGGATAAATAGTCCTTAATTTATCATTGTGCCATATTCTTTTCCTAGTGAATCACTTAGATTTATTTCATATCAACAAATAGCATTTTACGTCGTAAGTTTATGAAGCCATATGTGATACTGGATACATTATTAGAGCCTATTGATTTCCAGTCACTACTTGATGAAGGCTGGTCTCTAAAAATAATGCCATCTGTTGCTCCAATCTAGCAAGTATTAAATTATTAATAACTGGAAGGGCTAATGACCAGAAAATGAGAGATGAGTCTCAGAAATGCTCCCAAGAAAAGGGACCCTTTTGTCCCACATTTTAGTATTTTATTTAATTTTGAGACTAAACTTAAAAAGAAAACTATGCTAAATGATTTGGTATATTAATTCAATTTAGTTTAGTTCAAATGGCTTTCTAAGGCTTATCTGAAGTGGTGATATTGGTATGAAAATATCACAAGAATTTCCCCCGTGTTTTAGTCCATAGTACACTGAAAATGCCACAAACACTGACCACCTTGATTGCTGTTTCCTGCCTTAAAGGGCAAATGTGTATAGAAATTTAATTAAGGACTAAAGTTGCACTGAAACATTTTTAAAGCAAGTAAAAAACAGAAGATGGCTTAATTTAATTCCATGACTTTCCCGTAGTACATAGGTCATTTCAGAGCTTATGTTACACTGTAAGAGACATAGGAAGCAAACGATCTCCTCTATTTTAAACTCAGATTGATGCTCTGGCATCCTGCCATATGAACTATGGGACCAGCGTGGTAGTAGGAGCTCCTCCATCAGCCAAGATGCTCACCTATGACCCGATGTTGCTCTTCACTGGACGCACGTGGAAGGGATGTGTCTTTGGAGGTGAGGAAAGCAAAGCCTCTGGATGGGGAGTGATGACTTTCACTCTGTTGCTTGGCAAGTGGGAGAAGCCTGTTTCCTCAGGCCTTCTGAGTATGAGTATGAAGGGATCTAAAATGGAACTGTGACAATAAAAATACAGAAGATAATTCTCCACTGCTCACCTTGATGTAGGACTAATATTGGTGGACACATTTTTAATATTAGCATCTGCAGCTGAAGTTCCCCAAAGGCCTGAATGAGAGACACAAGTAGTGTTTCTATAGGGATGAATTATGTGACAGGAAGTTCAGATTTAATCCATTTTTATTACTATATGCAAGAATGTGTATTCAAATGAATTTATTCAATTCATAATAGCACCAACAAAAATCCCAGACCCAAAGCCAAAACGAACAACAACCTAAAAAAGAATTGTCACATTTTATGGGAACAGTTCAGATTCACACTGGAAGGACTTAGATTATCACTCAACAATTAATATTGTTTTAGGAAAGATGGAGCCAGGGTCACTCTGCTCAAGGCAGGTGACACAGTGAATCCTTTTATTTCCCTCCTCCACAAAGTCTCGTTTTCTAGTGCCTTCATACAGAGCTGTACTGGGTGCTTTGAGAATACTTCCAATATTGGAGTCTGCCTTAAACAATGTAAGGGGATAGTAACTGTTCAAGTACTTGTTAAGAGTATAAAAAGGAGGAAATGATTGTTCTTCATTTAGAGAAGTACATAATATAGTGAAGGATACAAAAACAAATATAAAAGAAAGATATGAAAATAAGTGTAGCTATAGATATTATAAAACAAATTATAAGAAGAGCTTTTTCACATTTATTCTACGTTAAAAGTTTTACATTAACATGTTAGTTTATTTTATTTCTCAGTAACTCTCCGAGGAAGCTACTTAATGAATAATAAAACTGAGACTGGGAACTATTAAGTTTTTTGCCCCTATAGCTCTCAAGTTGAGAATTGAAATTTAAAACTGGTCCATGGGAGAACAAAATTTTTCCTCTTTCTGCAACATTACTTGGGCGATAACAAAAGCAAGAGGCTAGTAGATATGGATGAGATTTTATAGAGAAGGCTTCTTAGGGAAAATAAAACTTGAAGAACAAAACAATAAGAGATATAAGTTAAACCTCCTTGCTTTGACTATTTGTGGGAAGTGGGAAGATTATAGATTATTCAGGAATATTAGAGATACAATTCAGTTATTCAGCAAATATTTGTTGAGTGTATACTGAGTACAGGCACCACTGTGTATACAGCGTACCATTCCAGGAGCTAGGAAGGGAGAAGAGACAAAACATACCAAGTCCCTGATCTCAGGAAGTGTGAGAATCCTCTCATTTTGCAATAGAGAGACTGACAATAAATAAATGAATGCAGAGTACACCATATCGTTACAAGTGCAAGGGTAAAAATAGAGGATGGGTAATAGGTAGTGCCAGAGGACCGGGGTGGAGGTGGAGGCGAATGCTATTTTATAAAGCTCAGGGAAGGCCTCCTTGATAAGGTAACATTGGGGCAAAAACATAAATAAGATATTCAAAAATCTTGGGAAAGAATATTCCAGGAAGGGAACATAGCAAATACAAAAGGGTGTTGGCAAGAGCCATAAGAATGAGGAAAAGGTCAGTATGGCTACAATGGGGTGAGGACAGAAGAACAGTCACAACTGGGGTCAGAGGACCTTAAATTATACAGGGCCTTTGGGCCATTGCAAGGTTTTAGGAGTTTATTCTGAGAGAGAAATAAAACCATAGAGGCTTCTGAGAGAGGTGTCACCTGATCTGACTTCCATTGTAACACTCTCCTTCTGGCTGCAATATGAGGAATACTCTATATGGGGCAAAGAGCACAAGCAGGGAGACCATGGAAGAAGTTATTATAATGCTGGAAGGAAAGGATACTGGCTTGGAGTGATGGGGCTGGTGAGAAGTAGTCAGATCTTGGATACATTTTGAAGACACAGCCAACAAGATTTGCTGAAATAGTTATTGCATGGTAAAAAGGGTAGAATCCAAGATTTTGGGGCCTAAGCGACAGGAATCATGTCACTATTATCATTTATTGAGAAGGAAGACTATGGAAAGAATAGATTGGGGGCTAGGATGGAAGTGGTAGATATCAGGAGTGGTTTGGGGCAGGTTACACTCAGAGATATCTGAATAAAGATGTCTATAAAATGTAGGCAATTGGGTATGAGTCTGTAGCACAGGTAGAGGTTTAGGATGGGCATAGAAACCTAAGTGTTTTAAGTGGAGTCTATCGAAAGCCACAAGACCAGAGGCGGTCACCCTAGAAGTAAATGTAGATAAAGAGGAGAAATGGACCAAGGACCAAGCCCTAGGAATCTTTAGAGTTAGAGGTCTGGGAGATGTAGAGGATCCAGCAAAGATCTGTGGAAGAAGTAACTAGTGAGCAAGGAAAATGACAATGATGACGGTGATGATGTAGTATCTAGAAGCTAAGGGAATACAGTGTTTGAGAAAAAGGGAGCCACCAACAGTATCAATTCTACCTAACAGTTCATATAAGAGCAGGACTGAGAAATGACCCCTGTCTGGGTCAAAATGGAGCTCAAAGATGACCTTGATGATAGCTGTTACAGGATAGTGCTGGGGGCAGGAGCGTAATCAGAGTGGGCTCAGAAAGGATGAGAGGAAAGGAAAAGGATCCAGAAACAATGAACTGGAGACAATTCTTTCTGTAAAGTCAAGAGTCTCTGTAATAGAAGCAAAGCTATGGGGTGAATGGAAGAAGATGTGGGTATCAAAAGAGTTTTTTTAAACCTTTGTTTCTTTTTAATTTGGTTTTATTTTTATTTTACTTTAAGTTCTGGGATACATGTGCAGAACGTGCAGGTTCGTTACATTGGTATACAAGTGCCATGGTGGTTTGCTGCACCCATCAACCCATCATCTAGGTTATAAGCCCCGCATGCATTAGGTATTTGTCTTAATGCTCTCCCTCCCCTTGCCCCCCACCCACCAACATGCCCTGGTGTGTGTCTTTCCTTCCCTGTGTCCATGTGTTCTCATTGTTCAACTCCCACTTATGAGTGAGAACATGCAGTGTTTGGTTTTTTGTTCCTGTGTCAGTTTGCTGAGAATGATAGTTTCCAGTTTCATTCATGTCCCTGCAAAGGACATGAACTCATTCTTTTTCATGGCTGCATAACCTTTATTTCTTATGCTGGGGCAAATACAGCTTATTTGTACACTGCTGGGAATTATCTAACACAGGGAAGGTGATAGTGCAGGAAAGAGAAGGAGTAAACATAAGATGATAAAAGGTAAAGATTACTTAGTAATGTCTAAAGAGAAAATGTGTCCTTATTTACAGGTTTGAAAAGCAGAGATGATGTCCCAAAACTAGTGATTGAGTTCCTGGCAAAGAAATTTGACCTGGACCAGTTGATAACTCACGTTTTACCATTTAAAAAAATCAATGAAGGATTTGAGCTACTCAATTCAGGACAAAGATAACTGTTTCTTATGATGGTCTTGTCTCTTCTCCACAGGCTACTTTTGAAATTTAGTACTTATAAATGTGCCTGTTTTCTTCATATTTTATTTCTAATTATTTAATCCAGCCAGATTGATACAGTTAATTACTTCTCTTTACCCACTGTATTAGTCTATTTTCATACTGCTCTTAAAAAAAACTGCCCAAGACTGGGTCATTTATAAAGGAAAGAGATTCACTTGACTCACAGTTCAGCATGGCTGGGAGGCTTCAGGAAACCCACAGTCATGGTGGAAGGCAAAGAGGAAGCAAGGCACCTTCCTCACAGGCTGCAGGAAGGAGAAGAGGGGAAGCAAAGGGGGAAGAGCCCCTTACAAAACCATCAGATCTTGTGAGAACTCACTATCATGACAACAGCATGGGGGAAACTGCCCCCGCCCCCTGATTCAATTACCTCCATCTGGTCTCTCCCTTGACATGCAGGGATTATAGGGATTACAATTCAAAATGAGATTTGGGTGGGGACACAAAGTCTAACCGTATCACCAACTTGGGATGCCATTGCACTTATCAATCAAGTGTTTAAAATCTTTTGGATTTTGTTTGTTTACCTAGTTGATCTCATTGTGGCTATTTTTATTTCATCATAAAGCTGCTAGTTATTTCAAGTAGGCCACAAAATTTCCTTATTTTACAGTTTTCAAAGTGCTTTCTCAAATGTGCATTTTTCAGATCCCTGTAGGCCAGGTATTGTTTTTACCATTTTTAGATGAAGACTAAGTTTGTGAAAGCAAATAAATAACTCATCAAACCTCCTGGAGTAGTGCCAGGATACAAACTAATTGCAAAACTTGTGCTCTTTGGACCACATAACAAACTTCTCTGACAGAGCTTGGCAAGCTCTGGGTAAACATGGGTGTGACGATTTTTACTCTTGCTGTTTCTGAGGGTGTGGCAAGGGTTAAGGTCAAGTATGAATTCATGCAAATTTTATCTACAACATCCACCTCATGGAGGTCTCAAACAGCAATCAAAAAGCCTATCTACAAGATGAAATGACTTTCACTCATTGGGTCTATAAATAATTATTAAGCTTCCACTATGTGCCAAGGACTTGATTTCATTAGTAAAAGGAACTATATTGAGATCCAAATTTTTACTGATTTTTTTTTTTTTTAACCTGAGAGCTTTACAATGCTGTATTTTGTCTCCACATCTGGTCTAGCCTACAGGATCATCGTATTATGAACATACATTTTTTTAAGCAAGTAAACAATGGGATTCTGTAAGAAAAACTGTCAGAATCACTCAATACTACTTTACCCAGATAAGCAAAACTAACAACTTAGTATGGCCTGCTTGGAAAATAATTACTATTTGTTTTCCAGAGAAACATAAATTCTGCTTTCAGGAATTTTGCTTCAAATATCATCTGAATGCAGGGACATCCAAACTAATATTTGTAAACCTAAACTCTTCAATTTCCATCTACTTGCTGCACAGCTCCATTTGAATGTCCCACTTACATCAACTACACTCAAAATATTTTTTTCGCCAGTAATTTTTATCTCAGTCATTATATTATGCATTCCTCTTTTACAGATGAGAAGCCATAGCATCATGTCTGACTTCTTTTTCACTCTGTGCCTACCACATACAAACCAACGCTAAGCCTTGATGATGCAACCCTTGGTTTCTCCTTCAGCATCCCTCATTTCATTGCCCATGCTCATTGCTTTAATTCAGTCTAATCATTTCTGACATGGACACGGTAGTGAGATAATAAATTTTCCACCTTCCGTATTAAAATACATTCCAATTAGTCTCTCACTCAGCTGCCAAGCTCAAGATTCCCCAAAATGTCAATGTCTTAGCATGGTTTTGAAAGCTTTGTTATTGAACTAGAACCTGTTTTTTTTCAACAGGTAAGAATTTGGCATTCATTCTGTCACCCTCTGCAGCAGGCTTTTGGGATAAAGTGAGGGAAGTAGGTCTCATCTACTTGCAGGATCTCTTGGGCATCCAGAAATCTAAGCACACTGGATTACCTTTCCCATTCATATGTTCCTATGCTTGTTCATGCTTTCTCCTCAGCCTGAAAACCACTTTTCTCTTGTTGGCATACTGAAATCATACCGATGTTTTCAAAATTAGCTCAGATACCCTTATCAGAGTTGCATAAGAAGAAAACTAATTGGTAAGGACTTTGAGTCCAAAGGATTTCCAATAACAGAATTTACTTGAATTTTCTATGACAGACAGAAAAGACAATTGTTTAAACTATCCTCTCTTGAAAGATATTAAAACAAATCATTAAAAACTCTCATTTTACATTTCAGCATTCGAACTGTCCTGACGTTTTGAGATTCAAAGTAGCAGGAGGTCTGTGTTGTCATGGTGAACTGGAGTTTCTCTTTTGACAGTTCCCTCATCTGAAATCATGTATCTGTCTCACAAATACAAGCATAAGTAGAAGATTTGTTGAAGACATAGAACCCTTATAAAGGATTATTAATCTTTATAAACATTTAAAGTCTTGTGAGCATCTGGGAATTAGTATAATAGCAATGTTAATATTTTTAATTTACATTTTGTAAAGTTATAATCGTATCTTTTAAAAAAAACATACACTTGGATTTCTATGTTGTAATGGAGATTTTTAAGAGCTTTAACCAGCTGCTGCAGATATATATCACAAAACAGATATAGCATATAAAGATATAGTAAATGCATCTCCTAGAGTAATATTCACTTAACACATGAAACTATTATTTTTTAGATTTGAATATAAGTGTACTTTTTAAACACTTATTATGAGTTAACTTGGATTAGGTTTTGAAATCAGTTCATTCCATGATACATATTACTTGATTAGATTAAGAAAGGCAGAAAAGATTAAGGGAAGGGCACATTTTTCAATGATTAAGAATCATCATTACGTAACTTGGTGAAACTGAAAAAGTATATCATATGTGTATTTGAGGTTATTTGCTGGCATATATTAATATTTTAGAAAATATTCCTTTTTGTAATACCAAATATAAACATAGAGCTAGAATCATATTATCATATTTATCATAATGTTCAATTTGATACAGTAGAATTGCAAGCCCCTAAGTCCCTATTCACTGTGCTTAGTAGTGACTCCATTTAATAAAGTGTTTTTAGTTTTTCACAACTACACTGATGTATTTATATATATCTATAACATGTTTAAAATTCTAAGGAAAATTTAAAAAATTGTATAAAATGTTTTGTGGTGATATATTTTTAAACAGGCAGTTTTATGTTGTTATTGAGCTTTTATTTGTTAAACACAAAGTGTTGAAGCACCTGAAAACATAAAAATACTTTATAAGACACATAAGAAGTTGGGTGGTCATAGCAGAAATTGAGGCTTCCAATATTAGGGCATAATATAGATTGGACACTTCTACCATGGTAAATTGCAAAATGTCCAGGTATTTATGAACCAATTTCACATGATGAATATTTCCCAATGAAAAGTGGCATGAACTCAAGGAGTAAAATTTCCTTTTTCTTTTACCAGTTTGTCAATCTAGGCTTAATCTAGATTTAAAAAAAATAGCTGAAAAGTATAAATAATTATTTTGAAGTATCTTCATCATCAACTGGGTTTAGCTATGGCAATTCTCAAAACACTATGAATAGTTACAGCCTATAAGAATTATATTTTATGTATTCATATATATCTGTATTTATGTCAATAAATAGATGATAGATAGATAGATAGATAGATAGATAGATAGATAGATAGATAGATAGATGATAGATAGATATAGATAAGTACAGAAAATCTCTACCCAATAATCATTTGGAGACATTTCCTCTGTCCATTATCAATATCTATAGCTAGGATCCCAGAATCCATTAAGGAAGGAAAACTGTCCCCCAAAAAAGAATTTTTAACAAGAAAAATATGTAGAATGGATTAATTCCTTTAATTCTCTTGCCTCAAATTTTGAAAAACATGTAAATAAGGATACTGAAAGCAATATGTAAATATAGGTGCATCAAAAGAAATAAATCCAAAAAGGAATAAATACATTTATATTTTCAGATCACAGCTTTTTAAATGAAATCCACTTTATGCCTACTTCCTACAAATTATAATTTGACAAATATGCTGCATATGTGACAATTTTATTTATTTAATATTTATTATGATACTTTGTGGAATCATTCCTCATGTCTGAGCTTGTCATGGCCAAATAATGAAGAGAAAGACCTTTTACTATCTTTCTCAGGGTAACTTGCACATGAATAGCATTTTGAGTCATCAGAAAACACTGGTTCTAAGAAGAGATCAGGAAATCTGATTATTTTTGCATATTTCTTATTTCTGGTCAATGAAACCACAAAGCATTGTCAAACTGAGTTCTTGAATATAAATCAAAATATAAGTAAGCAATAAATAGCTAGAGGAATGCTAAAATAAATATCCAGCTTCTTCTTTAAAGAATAGTCTAGACTTTTAATCATTTAACTGATATGTGGAGAACATTCATTGGACAATTTTTTTTTTAAATTTCAACCATGTATCAAGCACTGAGCTAGGTGTTTGGTATACAGTAATGAATAAGACAGATAAAGTCTCTTCCCTTGTAGAGCATATGGTCTAGTAGTGATAGCAGCTCCTCTCTGCTAGGAACTGAACACTCTTCGGGACACCCTGGCTGCAGAAAGGAGTGACCCACTGCAGGTCTCCTCTGAGCTGTTCTGTCACTCAATAAAGCTCTGCTTCGCCTTGCTCACCCTTCAGTTGTCTGCGAACCTCATTCTTCCTGTTCTCAGGACAAGAACTTGGGGCCCACCAAATAGCCGGGTTAAAAGAGCTGTAACACCAACAGGGCTGAAACATGGCCCTTGCTCACCATGTTGCGGGCGACAAGGAGAGAAAAGAGATGGAGAGAAGAGCTGCGACCCTTTGGGGAGCCCAGACCTAGGAGCTCCCTAAGCCAGGGCTGTAACACCCTCTTTGGAACTCTATGGTTCCTGATGTCTCCAAGCTTCCGGGCACCGCTGCATTCTTGGTGTCAGCTGTGGAAGCTGCTTATGGTATGTCTGGTCTAGCCGCAGACTTGCAGGAAGCTGGTGCTCATGCCAGCACCTGGAGCTCCCCACCTGCTGCAGCCAGCATGCCTGGCTGTGTGCAGTTGCCAGACCCCACACTTCCTCACACACCCCTCATCACTCCGTGACTGGCTCGCCCTTGACAGGTGTGGGACCCAGACCAGTAGCATGAGTTGAGCATAGCCTGCCAGGTCGAGTGGGCAGAATGAGCCCAGCAGGCCAGAGCAAAATATGAGCAAAGGCACCACTGGCCACAGAGGTTTCTGGCTGGCAAGGTGACACCCCAAGGATCCTGTAACAGTAGATTTAATACGTAAATAAACATATAAGTATATTACTTCAATTTTTGATAAATGATAAATAAGGCAATGATCAAGGTGCTGTGTTAGAGAGATAAAAGAGGGAAAACAGGAAGGTATTTCCAGCTTTTAAGGTATTTGAAGGCCTCTCTGAAGAGGTAAATTTAAGCTTACATGGAAGGATAAGCTAGAGCCAGTTCTATGAAGAGAGGAGCAAAATTATCTCAGGTGAATGAACAACATGTCCAAAGGCCATTAATTTGGAAAAAACTCACCCATTTATTGTTGGAAGCTATAAAAGGGCCAGTGTTGCTGGTATTTGCTGCAAAACATTAATGATATTGTTTAGGTTCATGAAATTGAAAAAAATGCCAAATCCTTGTGGACATTTTTATCTCAATAATACATTTATCTCAATAATCAGCTTCCTTATCTACATTTCCAGAAGATAATGTGATTTGATTAGTGCCAAAATTGATATGAAATTATTTTAATTTAGAGGGAGAAAAGGACTATATAGAAATAGCATTCCCAAGAGTACCCTCTTGCCCATGGCTTCAACTCCAGTCTCTGCAAAGATTTCTTCCACCAGCAATTTCTTTTTTGTTTCTCATTCCTCTTTACATCTAGAATTATTTATATTTTTATGTAATAAGTAACTAACTAAGGTCTCATAAACTAGTTTGTAGTATTCATCTTCTTCATGCATAGGTATTTGTCCATTTTTTTAATTCCTTACTCCCTCACAGAGTTAAATTCCCTTCATTAAGGAAAATCTCGATTACCTAGACCACCAGCTTTAGGTTCCAGTAGTTCTTTCCACCATGTATCTGACTTTGTCTATTACCCTATAGGGTACAGAAAAGTAATGGATGCCTTCACTGAAAGTCCATCCCATTTTACACGAAAAGTGCCAGAAAATATGAATTATGTTCTAAGTTCTTTCTCAAAACAGTACCTAGTATTAAAAGAACATGTTGTACCCAATGGACACTAGGCAAATTCTTAGCTGATTCCACAATTGAATTGAGAGGATTATGTGTTTCTGGCTGTGTCATGTGTCCAGGTCATTAAATGCATCTTCATGTGAGCCAAATAATTGAATGAAATAGTAAAGCATGTTTTTGGCAACAACTCTTTCAGGTAGTCAAATTTTTAATTTTAAATTTGGATGTTTTTTCTGTTCTGTAAATGAATGAGACTTACACTTCAGATTCAAGTCAACATTTTAATTAAAAATAACATTTACTAGCATTAGGACAAATACCTAATGCATGTGGGGCTTAAACCTAGAAGACGGGTTGATAGGTGCAGCAAACCAGTAACAAACCTCCACGTTTTTCACATGTATCCCAGAACTTAAAATAAAATTAAAAAAAATAATGTTTACTTGAATTTGCCATGGCATACTTGAAAAAAAATGGATACGTTGTTTTAATTTCACTAGCATTTTATAAATTTCAATGCAAGTTTTTGGCAAAGAACCACATAGTTATATAACTACCTGGCATGCATCATCTTAGTACTATTTATTCAGAAAGGCCTTTTATAAAACAAACTTGCCTGCCAAAAAAAGGAAGTACAAACATTGTACTCCGATTGTGTATTACAACTTGTCAAAAGTGTGATGTGGTGACCTAATTCAGGAGACCTGGGTTTGAGTACAACTCTACCTCCAATTAAAACTCACAGTAACTATTTCCTGAAGTCTCATATAGCATTCTTAAAGGTTTTAACTAGAATAAGGGTTCTTTTCTTATTATTAATGACTTTCTGTACCTACCATGATTTTAAGAGGGTTTCTGAAATTGTCATAAAGTTGGTTGTTGGTTTTTCTTTGCCTTCCAAAAGAAGACTGAGGAGTGTCTCCCTAAGGAATAAAAGGTGCTAACGCACTTGCAATTTGCTGCTTCAAACTAGGTGACTTGTCTAGTGCATTTGTTCTAGAAAATTAGAATCATAGACATAGTCTCTCCTGGAAGCCACTGAAAGTTCTAGGAAGCACTTGGCTACATTTGAAAGAAAACACTCAAAAGAGATAGCTTGATCAAAGACGAAATCCCTCAGAAGAAACAAGAGAGGACTGGGCTCTAGGACGTCAGTCCCAGCACCATCAGGAAGCCTTATTTTATCCCCACCTGCTTACAGGATGCTTGGTATGGCAGAATTCTAATCCTGTTTTGGACTGTTGTCCCTTTGAAACTTAAAAATATTGAAACAATCAATTCTCTCTTCCTCTTCCCTGCGAGCTTGTTGCCCTAGTTCATTCCTTTATCTCTTGCCCGTATTCCTGCAATAACCACCGAATGCATGTCCCTGCCTACTGTAGAATGGCCTTGGAATTAATTTGAATGGCTTATTCAAGTCCCCCAATGCCACCCATAGGAATACTACATTGAGCATTCTCTTCTTCTGTGCTTTAAATACAAAAAGACTTTTTGAGAGAAAAGAGAAAGCAGCATCACATTCATTCTCCACTGATATGGTTAGGCTTTATGTCCCCACCCAAATCTTATCTTGAATTATAATTCCTATAATCCCCATAATCCCTACATGTCAAGGAAGAGACCAGGTGGGGGTAATTGAATCATGGGGACAGCTTCCCTATGCTATTCTTGTGATAGTGAGTGAGTTTTCATGACATCTGATGGTTTTACAAAAGGGCTCTTCCTTCTTGGCTCTTCTCCTTCCTCCTGCCTTGTGAAGAAGGTGCATTGTTTCCACTTTGCCTTCTGCCACGATTGTAAGTTTCCAAAGCCATGCTGAACTGTGAGTCAGCTGAGCCTCTTTCCTTTTTAAATTACCCATCCTTGGGCAGTTCTTTATAGCAGTGTGAGCATGAACCAATACATCCAAATTTTCTCACTTCAAGCCTTAGAGCAGGATACCTCACAGTCCCAGCATGGACAGGATGTGTAGAATGGAGAGGAGATGCTCTGTTCATTGTGACCAGCTCTGCTTGAGCCCCAGCTGATTCTTCCTCATGTAGGAGTGAGGGGAATAGACCACCACCTGAAAAGGATGGTGGTAATGCCCAACACAGGTGCCTCCTAGGCTTAGGTCTTATCTCTGCCTTCCATCTTTCCATCAGAGCAGGAACTCTTTCTTATTCGTCCCTTTCCTTTAAGAAGATGGATACTTATCTTTCATTGGCTTATTTCTCTCTTAAAATCAAGGCAGAGGATTCAGGGTCTAATTACCATGGATTTACCTCCATTATCATTTATTGGAGACAAGCGTGGTTCTAAGCTTTGTTCTACTTTGGGAATTACGACATTCTTCTAGCGAGATTTACTGACTTTCGAAATGTTTACTCAATACTCACCAAAAACATGGTCTTTGTGACTTAATTTTTCATTTTTCCTTAGAAAATCACCAATACTTAAGAGAAATTTTGCTATCCTCTTGTCTTTCTTTAAGACAATTACAAAGAGAACTTCAACAAATTTCGCATACCTTGCCTCTTGTCTTATTCCCTTCAGGTATAGTTTTCCCACCATCCCCAGAGTGTAACATCCAAAAGGCAAATCTGATCATGCCACTCTTGCTTAATAAATATTCAGAGGGCTCTACTTTGCCTCCAAAATTATTAATAGGCATCAAGGGCCCCTTGAGATGGGTTCCCATTGCTCCCTGCACTACCCAACATTCTCAGGCAACATTAAAATGCTGCACCCACCATGCAGGGTTTTATTTTCTTTCTTGCTTTCTCTCTTGCTACTCCTCCTCCTTGAATATTCTCTCATCCTTCCCCTTTGTCTTGGCAAATTTCTGCTCATTTTGGGGGGTTTAGTTTTGTCTTCACTCCTCCAGAACGTCTCCTCTGATCTCAGTGTGTCCATAGTCTCTCAGTAACCTGGTATAAATCTGTCTTTTCGTGTACCATGTTATCATTTAATTTTCTGTTTATGTGTTTGTTCTTTCACAGGTCTATTCACTTACCTCCAGCTGCTGGCAGAGAAGCTAACAAGAATAGAGATTCACTAGTGTTTCTTTCTTTTCTCTTCTTTTTTTTTTTTTTTTTTTTTTTTTTTTGAGGTTCTCAGTACTCGATTTAAAAAAGTAATAATTTTTCTTTTTCTTTTTTTAAATTTCAATAGATTTTTGGGAAACAGGTGGTGTTTGGTTACATGAATAAGTTCTTTAGTGGTGAGTTCTGAGATTTTGGAGCACCCATCACCTGAGCAGTGTACACTGTACTACCCTTCTCCCACCCTTTCCCCTAAATCCACAAAGTTCATGGTATCATTCTTAGGCTTTTGCATCCTCATTTGCGTTCCCACTTATGAGTAAGAACATACAGTGTTTGGTTTTCCATTCCTGAGTTACTTCACTTAGAATAATGGTCTCTAATTCCACCCAGTTTTGTCCTTTCAGGACTGGTTTCCTCTGCAGGACTTAGGAGGGCAGGAAGGTGGCAGCATTTAGCTATCAGTGAGTTCATGCTGATGCTAGGAAGAGAAACAGAAATAACCACTCCTTTTTGAGTGTATCTTGGGACATTTTTCCAACTGCCTTGTTTGTTTCTCTTTTCCAGCAGAACTGAGAAAAATAAGGCCATAGTTGAGAATTTTGTGCTTGATGGAGACATCAAACCCAGAAATGCTGGACTGGCTGAGCAACTTGAGTAAAGCCCATCTTCCCACTTTTGTCATGCAGGCCCTGGGAACTGCTTTAGGAATGAGAAAAATGGACATAAAATGGTCTAATCAGTATGCAAATTATTATCTGGCTTACAGTTTCATAGACTAAGGGAGTTATTGGGGGAAGATTGCTTATATTTTCAATGTGACTTCAAGTCTATCTTTTTATACTTTATTTGCATTTATTAGTGTTTAATCCCACAGAATTATCCCATTCGCCTATTTTAAGTGTTCTAATTCTGGCATACAATTCCTCTACCTATAGGTTCTAAATAAATACTTGTAGGTTGAAAGAATGGTTTTGTTCATTCAACCCTAAGCATTCAGTGGTTGCTACATTCTTCAAGTTATGTTTTCTCAGTTCCTTATGTTGGTTAACTTCTAACTGATTAGGCTGAGAAGTAGAATTTCCATCACAGTAGTACTCATGCTGAGTATTCACTGCTTATTGATTTGTCTGGTGGAAAACCTGAAGGTAGGACCTGTATCAGTCAGGGTCTTAGCAGGGAACCACTGTTTAATCAAGTTAGGGCTTAATGGGAGATAATTTAATAATTTTTTTCCAGAGGTACAGGTAGGGTTAATCACTCCAATAAGGGATGTTGAAGTATCCAGGGTTTCGCTACAGGGGGAAGCTATGATCTCCCCTAGGCCTGAAGGTCGATGACAAGGAAGTTATTAGAATCTGGCAAGTGATGGAATGGAGCTATAGCCAAGGGGCTGCCTGAGAGGGGCAGTGGCCAAATGTGATTGAGAATTGCTGGTGAAATGATTCACCAACCACAGGCAGAGGCTGACCATCACAGGCCTCCTTTCCATAACTTATGTTTCTTTAATGAGTCATCATTAATTTCTCTTTCATTTTGATAGCCCCCTCTTAGGCTTCAGATTTTGAGGTAACTCTTCTACTAGACATTTTAAAGTAGTAACTACTTAAATCTTACTCTAAAATCTTACATTTTAAAGTAGTAACTGTTTTTCTCATTGCTATTAACCAAAACCACACATTAATGCTGAGCTTCTGTTAAGTAAAAAATAACTAGGGATACCAGACTGAGTTTTTACAGCTCATTCAAAAGAAAAGCAATTTGACATACTTGTTACCCTTTGCAGGCTTAGCAAGAGAAAGATATGTGCTTGTTTATCGTCTAAACTAGCACTTTGCCCCTGATACTTCTCAAAGCTGAAGGACCCTCTAAGATCAAGAACCGATGAAATAAGTCTTCAGATGTGATAAACTGGTGTTCTATAGGGAAATTAAAGCCAATGTGAAATTTGCTGTTGACTTTTGTGATGACTACCTTCCCCTTTTATAATCTGAGTGTATTATGCATTTATATATAAATTTGTTTTTTCAGGGCTATAGAAAAATGTGCTGCTCAAAAGCAGATTTCCATCTTGAAAAGACAAATTACTGAGAAAAATTAATCTGTTTTCTCTACCAAGGTGACCTACTAATTTATGAAACACACTTGGGACTCTAAGCAGGATATTTGGCACCACACCTTCTTCTACCCACACTTTGTTGTGTAGCTGGATTCTGTTTTCTCATTTAACACATAGTTTCTTTCCCTAAAAATGAGAATGAAAAATCTTGTTCTTTGGGAAACAAAGTTGGAACTTTATGTATTTTTATGACACTATTTTGAGTATCAGTTTTGAGATAACTATTTCAGATTCTGGGAAGCAATGAGGCCATATCTGGTTTCAGAGTTGCATAGCTGTTACAGGCTCAACATTAGGTAACATATCTTGTTTTCAGTCTGTTTAAACTCCAGTATCGACGGGTTTCTCTCTCTTGAACTTTGTATCCACAATTCAGTATTAGGGATGGTCAAGAACATAAGTGTTTTCATCATTAGCCATTAACTTTTAAAACATCATTAATCCTGTGTATGATTAGCTCAGCTTTCAGAACCAGAATTCAAAAATATGGTAAAAATCACCAGGACAAACTTTTAACAGTTTTCACAAGTGTTCCCAAAGTGATTATCAAAGCCTAGAGTAACAGATCTTTTAAAAGAAGGGGCTTCCTTATGGGCTGGGTCCCCCCAACAGGGGGAGTTGATTAAGAAAATCTTACCACTTTCTTAGAACTTTATAGAAAAGAAGTCCTGTTGAAGCACAGGGGTAGTGAAAGGGGTGTTTAAGAAGTGGTCTCAACTGAGGTTGCAATGGTCTCAACTGAGGTTTTGGGGTGCCAGTGGAGCCCCTTTCCCTTGGTTCCAGCAGAAGAGTGATGCATGCAAAGCATGTAGTTATGAGTGCCCCAGGTCCTTTTGGGCTTTAGCTGCTTACCACATGGTGAAAAGGGACAGTGATAGAAATCCAAAGTAGACTTTATTATTTTTATTATTATGGCTTTATATATAGTCATAAGAGCTCAACTTCTTCTCCTAGCTCAGACATGGGTTTGGCTAAGGAAGGGGAAATGGGATTGGAGAGGTTCGGAGCAGGGCATGCAATGCTCTCTGAAGAAATAGGGACATGAAGGAGATATGCCCGCAACTCTCCATCAGGATGAAGGATTATTTCTATTAGCCTTTGAGCATTTGGATCCGTATGATTTTGGTGCTTCTCTGTAGCATTGGAGACATAGAAGGAGACTGCCTTCTGCTGGGGTCAGTATTTTCTGCATCCCGTGAATGAAAGTGAGAACAGCCTTGGGAACTGATGCCGAAGGTGGGAGAATCTGATGCCCTCAGTCTCCAGTGAACTAAAGTAAGAATTTTACTACTTTCAGTGCTTGGGAACTGCTGCAATACATGGGCTGCTCCAACTTACTTCCTTAAACCTCCACTCACCAGATTTTCAGTTACTGCACAGGTAGAATGGTGGGTCAAGTTCTAAATGTCACATGACTGTCTTGTTTATTTATATGTTGGGGGTAGCCCGTGGAGTACTCAGGCCCTAAAGAAACCCTTTTGGATGAATAAACACGCCAGAGTCCTTTTGCTAGTTCTACCTGTGAGGTGTTTGCTACAGTCTGGAAGTTTATGTAACCCCAGCATTCATATGTTAAAATTCTAAAACCTCCAATTCTTGTGATAGTATTTGGAGGCAGAGCCTTTGGAAGGTAATAAGGTCATGGGGAGAAAGGCCTCATGAATGAAATTAGTGCTCTTATGAAAGAGGCTGGAGGCCAGGTATGAAGGCTCATGCATGTAATCCCAGCACTTTCACAGGCTGAAAGGTAGGATCGCTTGAGGCCAGGAGTTCAAGACCAGCCTGGCCAACATAGTGAGACCCTACCTCTACAAAGAATTTTAAAATTAGCCCAACGTAGTGGTGTGTGCCTGTAGTCCTAGCTACTCAGGAGGCTGAAGTGGGAGGATCACATGAGCCCAAGAAGTCAAGGCTGCAATGAGTAAGAAAGTACCTTCCTACAAACCAGGAAGAGTGCCCTCACTAGACACCCAAACTGCCAGCACCTTGATCTTGGACTTCCCAGCCTCCAGGGCTGTGAGAAATAAATTCCTGTGGTGTATAAGCCACCCAGTCTATGGTCTTTTATTACAGCAGCCCAAATGGACTGAGGGAGTATTCCTAGTCCCATCTCACATCTTAGATTACACATCCTAGAGAATACATGCTGAGAGTAAAAAGCTTTTAGGTGTTTCAGGGCATCTCCCATTACCCCCATTATCCTCTTTTCCCTAAAGTCATGGAGTAAGGGGGTTCAGAACTACCTGAAGCACATAAATTTATACTAAAAGACCACATAACACCTTTTCGTTGACTCTCAGGCCCACGCGGTAACCTAGTGCCCAGAGCCCCCTCACTTGAGATCTTGGAGGTTCCCTGTCAAAGGCCTAGAAAGACCAGAGTTGAGGGCTGCCACTGCAGTTCAATGCAATTCCCATTTCATCTTCCAATAAGAGCTTTCAATACCTCCCTGATCCTCCTAAAATCCTTTCATTGGTGATGGCCCAGACTGTAGTCTCTGCCTGAAGTCTCACTAGCTCCATTATGAGAAACTCTGATGCTTCCGTGCACATGGAGTGGGTAGATGGGTAGGTCAGGGCAATGGATATGTTTGGATGTACCAAGTAGGAAAGAGGAAAGGTCAGAATCATATTCTTCCTTATGGGAAATGCTCAGTTTCCCGTCTATAAAATGGGCAAAATCCCCTGCCCCATCTCCTTGCTGGAGTAATAGTGCAAAGCAGATGAATCAGGAGGGATAATCAGGTCCTCAGTGGCATCAGTGGATTCTTACACTCTCTGAACCCTTAAGGTTAGAGGCAAGCAATATTTTTCCCAAGAGACTGCGAAGAAGTCATAAGGAGTTTAAGTTTCTGTTATTCTACTAACTGTTTAACCTTTGGAACAGTTACTTCAAATCACTCAGCTTCAGTTTTTGCCTGGAAATATCTTGTAGCATGTCCATGATAAACTATGGAGATGGTGAGGTCTGTCCAACTGCAGATGAGAGAAATTCACCCTCAAGGTTTGTTGAGCAGTTCTCCCTGTGTGGTTGTCATCCCCTCCTACTGCAATCTGCTTTCCTTGTGTAGTGGATAAATAGAATACAGATGGCTCAAGACTCAGGTCATCCCAGCATAGCAGTTCCAGAATAAAGAAAACTTCCCTCTCCTAGAATCTTTTCTTAAAAATCCCAAAGAAGAGCTTAAACAAGCATGGCTGGGGCCATGTGTTCATCCTAGAGCCAAAATCTTTGAATGGAACAATGTGATGCTGTGATGGAACAGACTTGGCTCTTGTGCTTATCTCCATGGCTGGGTTGTTGCAGTGGCAGGTTCATTGGAAAAACATAGAGTAAAGGAAGGGTAATTCCCAAATGAAGAGGATTTAATATAAAAAGAAGGGAGAATCAAATATCTGGATTCAGTAACAACAGATATCCATGACTAATTGAGAATATTTTAAGTCATGGAATACAAGGAAGTGTGAACAAGCAAACCAAGAACAGCATAGGAAGGCACTTGGGCCTTGGCAATGCTGGAACAGAACTTGGCTTCAGCACCGAGTTCCTCTTTACTGTTACATCTACTTCTTTGTGTAAGTTTGCTTCCTTTTACTTCACTATACACTGGCCTTCTCCACATGTCATGAAACACAGTGGGTATTAGTACCACTCCCACCAATGATTCATGTCCTCCGTTCCCACCAATGATCCATGTTCTTTTCATAGAAGGGTTGATATGGAAGTAGGGTGTTTAGGCAACTCTGAGACACAGAAGGCCTTCACTTTGTGATCTCCCATGTTCATCTTCTGCCCCTTTTCTTCATCTCTTGAGTCTTTCATCTCCTGTATATTAGCCAACCTTGGTAGATGTCTATATAGCTCATTATCTGACCAATACAATTTTTTTAATTTTTATTTTTTGGGGGCATATAGTAGGTATATATATTTATGGGGTATGTGAAAATTTTTGATATAGGCATGCAATGTGTAATAATTTCATCAGGATAAATGGAGTATCCATCATCTCAACCATTTATCATTTGTGTTACAAATAATCTAATTATACCCTTTCAGTTATTTTTAAATGAGCAATTAAATGATTATTGACTGTAGTCACCCTGATGTGCTGTCAAATTGTTATTCATTCTAACAATATTTTGGTACCTATTAACCATCCCCACTTCCCTTGATCCCCCTATTACCCTTCCCAGCATCTGGTAGCCATCTTTCTACTCTCTATCTCCATGAATTCAATTGTTTTAATTTTTAGCTCCCACAAATAAGTGAAAACATGTGAAGTTTGGGTCTTTCTATGCCTGGCTTATTTCACTTTACATAATGATGTTCAGTTCCATCAGTGTTGTTGCAAATGACAGGATCTCATTTTTTATGGCTGAACAGTACTCCGTTGTGTATATGTACCACAGTTTCTTTCTTTTTTTTTTTCTTAAGAGATCTAGTCTTGCTTTGTCACCCAGGCTGGAGTACAGTGGTGTGATCATGGTTCACTGCCATCTTGAACTCCCAGGCTCAAGTGATCCTACTGCCTCTGCATCCTGAGTAGCTGGGTCTAGAGATGTGAGCCACCATGGCTGGCTAATTAAACAAGAAAAAAAGTAGAGATAGGGAGTTGCCATCTTGCCCACATTGGTCTCAAACTCCTGGACTCAAACAGTCCTCCTGCCTTTGCTTCCCAAAGTGCTAAGACAAAAGGCATGAGCCACCACAGCCGGCCTCACATTTTCTTTATCCATTAATTTGTTGATGGACACTTGAGTTGCTTCCAAATCTTGGCCAATGTGAAGAGTGCCACAACAAACATGGGAATGTACATTTCTCTTGGATATCCTGATTTCCTTTCTTTTGGGTATATACCTAGCAGTGAGACTGCTGAATCATAACGCAGCTCTATTTTTAGTTTGTTAAGGAGCCTCCAAACTGTTCTGTGTAGCAGTTGTACTAATTTACATCCCGAATAACAGTTTACAAGGGTTCCCTTTTCTTCACGTCCTTGCCAGAATTTATTATTTCCTGCCTTTGAATAAAGCCATTTTAACTGGAGTGAGAAGACATCTCCTTGGTGTTTTGATTTGCATTTATCTCATAATGAATGATGTTGAGCACCTTTTCATATAGCTGATTGCCATCTGTATGTCTTCTTTTGAGTGATGTCTACTCAGACCTTTTGCCTATGTTTTAATTGGATTATTAGATTTTTTCCGATAGAATTGTTTGAGCTCTTCATTTATTCTGCTTATTAATCTCTTGTCAGATGGGTAGTTTGCAAATATTTTCTCTCATTCTGTGGATTGACTCTTCACTTTGTTGATTGTTTCTTTTGCTGTGCAGAAGCTTTTTAACTTGATGTGATCCTATTTGTCCATTTTTGCTTTGGTCACCTGTGCTTGTGGGGTATTACTCAAGAAATCTTTGCCCACTCCAATGTCTTAGAGACTTTCCTGAAACTTTTCATTTAGTAATTTCATAATTTGAGGACTTAGATTTAAGTATTTGATACATTTTGATTTGATTTTTATATAGATCGAGTTTTATTCTTCTCCATATGGATATCCAGTTTTCCCAGTATCATTTATTGAAGAAACTGTCCTTTCTCCAATGTATGATATTGGTGGCATTGTCAAAAATTAGTTCACTCTAGATGTGTGAATTTGTTTCTGGGTTCTCTATGCTGTTGCATTGGTCTATGTGTCTGTTTTTATGGCAGTACCATCATGCTGTTTTGCTTACTATAGCTCTGTGCTATAATTTAAAGTCAGGTAATGTGATTCCTTCACTTATTTAGCTTAGGATAGCTTTAGCTATTCTGGGACTCTTGTGGTTCCATATAAATTTCAGGATTGTTTTTTCTATTTCTGTGAAGAATGTCTGGTATTTTGATAGGGATTGCACTGAATCTGTAGATTGCTTTGGGTAGTATGAACATTTTAACAATATTGATTCTTCCAATCCATGAACATGAAATATCTATCTTTTCATTTTTTGTAGCATCTTCAATTTCTTGCATCAATGTTTTATACTTTTCATTGTAGGGAGCTTTCACGTCTTTGGTTAATTCCTAGGTATTTTATTTTATTTGTTGCTTTTGTAAATAAGATTACTTTCTTGATTTCTATTTCAGATTGTTTGTTGTTGGCATATAGAAATGCTACTGACTTTGTATGTTTATTATGCATCCTGAAACTTTACTGAATTTGTTTATCAGTTCTAACAGTTTCTTTGTTGGAGTCTTTAGGTTTTTCCAAATATAAGATCATATTATCTGTAAACAAGGATAAATTTGAATTCTTTCTTTAAATTTGGATGCCCTTTATGTCCTTCTTTTGTCTGATTGCTCTAGCTAGGATTTCAGTACTATATTGAATAATGGTGGTAAAAATGGGCATCTTTATCATGTTCCTGACCTTAGAAGAAAGGCTTTCAGCTTTTCCCCATTTGGTAGGATTCTAGCTATGGGTCTGTCATATATAGCTTTTATTATGTTGAGGTACATTCCTTCTATGCCCAATTTTTTTCAGGATTTTCAACATCTCATGATGCAATATTGAATTTTATCAAATGCTTTTTCAGCATCCATGGAAATGATCATACGATTTTTTTCCTTCATTCTGTTGATATGATGCATCACATTGATTGATTTGCATATGTTGAACCATCCTTGAAGCCATGGGACAAATCCCACTTGATCATGATAAATGACTTTGTTAATTTGTTTCTGAATTCTGTTTGCTAGTATTTTGGTGATAATTTTTGCTTCCATATTCATCAGAGATGCCTGTAGTTTTCTTTTTTCAATGTGTCTTTGTCTGTTTTGGTATCAAAATAATACTGGCCTTGTAGAATGAGTTTGGAAATATTTCTCCTCTATATTTAGAACAGTTTGAGTAGGATTGGTACTAGTTCTTCTTCAAAAGTTTGATGGAATTCACCAGTGAAACCATAAGATCCTGGACTTTTCTTTGCTGGAAAATCTTTTATTATGGCTTTGATCTCGTTACTTCTTATTGGTCTTTTCAGGTTTTATATTTTTTCATGGTTCAATCTTGATAGGTTGTATGTATCTAGGAATTTATTTATTTCTTCTAGATTTTCCAGTGTTTGGCATACAGTTACTCATAGTAGCCACTAATGATCCTTTGAATTTCTGAAGTACAAGTTATAATGTCTTTTTTTTCATTTCTGATTTTATTTATCTGGATCTGCTCTCTTTTTTTCTTAGTGACCTGGATAAAGGTTTGTCAAATTTGTTTATCTTTCCAAAAGACCAACTTTAAGTTCTCTTACATTATCCATTTCAATAAACTTTCTACTCCTATCACTTTCTCTACCTCCTCTTTAAGGTCAATAACTCTAAGGCTTATCCCTCTGAGGCATTTTTCTAGATCTTGCAAGAATGCTTCTTGCTTTTTTATTCTTTTTTCTTTTTGTCTCCTCTGTGTATTTTCAAATAGTCTGTCTTCAAGTCTCACGAATTCTTTCTTCTGCTTGATCAGTTCTGCTATTAAGAGAGTAAGATACATTCTTCAGCATGTCAATTACATTTTTCACCTCCAGAATTTCTGCTTGATTCTTTCTAATTATTTCAATCTTTTTGTTAAATTTATCCATTAAAATTCTGAATTCCTTCTCTGTGTTATCTTGAATTTCTTTGAATTTCCTCAAAACAGATATTTCTAATTCTCTTCCTGAAAGGTCACATATCTCTATTTCTCCAGGATTGGTTTCTAAAGTGTCTTAAGTAGTTCATTTGGTGGCATCATGTTTTCCTGGATGGCCTTCATGCTTGTGAATGTTCATCAGTGTCTGTGCATTAAAGAATTAGCTATTTATTGTAGTCTTGCAGTCTGAGCTTGTTTGTACCTGTCCTTCTTGAGAAGGCTTTCCAGATATGAAAGGGACTTGAGTGTTCTGATCTAAGCCATATCTGATTAGGGATCTCCAAGTTCAATAATGCTGTGGTTATTGCAGACTCACAGAGGTGGTCTTTGTTCTTGCAGACTCACCTTGGTGGTCTTGAATAAAATCGAGAAGAATTCTCTGGATTACCAGGCAGAGACACTTGTTCTCTTCCCTTATTTTCTTCCAAACAAGGGGAATTTTTTTCTTTGTGCTGAGTCATCTGAATCTGAGGGTAGGGTGACACAAGCACCCCTGTGGCCACAACCACTGTAACCACTACCTGGCTACCAACTATGTTCACTCAAGGCCTTAAAGTTCTAAGTTAGCAAGAACACTTTAGCCTGTGACATCAAGGCTTGCTGAAAGTTAAATTTAGTCGACTGGGATGGACAATTCCCCTCTGGCTAGGCTGGTCTAAACGCTCCCTCAGTGGGTGGGAATTAGCTGAGTTCAGCCCAATTTTGCTTTCTGCTATGACAGGCCAGCACTGAGTTCACTTCAAAGTTCCACTATCACTGCACTCTCCCTCCCCTAAGTTCACAGATTTTCTGCACCACAAAGCTGCTGCCAGGGTATAATGGAGGGGTAGCATCAGTGACCCATGACTGTCTTTTCTACCCTTTTCAGTGCCTCTTTCAGCTATATTAAGTTAAAGTCTGGTACTGTGATGGTTCTCCTGATTTTTGGTTCTTATGAAGTTGCTTTTTGTGTAAATAGTTATTAAATTTGGTGCTCCTGGTGGGGGCACAGGTGGTGATCAGTGGAGGCTTTTATTTGGCCATCTTGCTTTGCTCCTCCAACAAGTACAGTTTTAAGAACGAATGGCTTCATTATTGATAACTATGGTAAGACAGGGGACACAAGCCATCGGGAACCCAGAAAAATTAGGACATATAGTCACCCTCTGCTTAGTTTTCCACTCCTTCACTCTCCTCCTTTGTTAAGAGCTGCTCTTATAAAGGGAGTATCAGTCACTGCATGAATCAGACTTCTTTGTCTTCCAGAGAAATTTTTAATGTTAACTCACATGGAAAAGTAAATAATTTTATTTCCTTTGTAAAGGAAGTAGTTTCTATCTTTGTTTAATGAAAATATTGCTTCAGTACTGCAAGATAAAAAAGTTCCAGAGATCTAATTCACAATAATTTATGTATGTTTAGTACTACCAAACATTACACTTAAAATGGCTAGAATAGTAAATTTTATGATAGGTGTTTTTTGCCACAATAAGAAAATAGATTCAAATTGAATTTTTAGATATTTGGAATAGAAACTGGATAGAAACCATCTGAATAGTTTCTATCTTTTTTTATGTAACATATCAAACCATTTTGCCTTTTAAGCTTACAATGTTTTCAAAAGATAACTTTATGATTTAGGGCCTTTAATCAAAGACATTCCTATTGCAGCATAAGGGTTTTTTGTTTATTTGTTTGTTTTGTTTTTGTTTGGTTTTGGTTTTTTGGTTTTTGAACACAGGAAGATAAAGTCAGCCTGGTGACTGTTAGAAGTTAGAAGAGTAATAAAGAAAGATTACCCTGATCAATCTCATAAGGTATAAGTAGGCCTTTTAAAAACTTTTTTGGTTCTAGATGCTTGATGAATCACCACAATGTCTTCCACAATAATTGGACTACTTTATACTCCCACCAACAGTGTAAAAGCATTCCTATTTCTCCACAGCCTCGCAGCATCTATCGTTTTCTGACTTTTTAATGATCTCCATTCTCATTGGCATGAGATAGTACCTCATTGTGGTTTTGATTTGCATTTCTCTAATGACCAGTGATGTTGAGCTTTTTTTCATATGTTTGTTGGCTGCATAAATGTCTTCTTTTGAGAAGTGCCTGTTCATATCCTTCACCCACTTTTTGATGGGGTTGTTTGATTTTTTCTTGTAAATTTGTTTAAGTTCCTTGTAGATTCTGGATATTAGCCCTTTGTCAGATGGATAGATTGCAAAAATTTTCTCCCATTCTGTAGATTTCCTGTTCACTCTGATGATAGTTTCTTTTGCTGTACAGAAACTCTTTAGATTAATTAGATCCCATTTGTCAATTTTGGTTTTTGTTGCAATTGCTTTTGGCAAAGTATTATAAATCATTCTACTATAAAGACACATGAATACCTATGTTTATTGCAACGCTATTTACAATAGCAGACCTGGAACCAAACCAAATGCCATCAATGATAGATTGGATAAAGAAAATGTGGCACATACGCATCATGGAATACTATGCAGCCATAAAAAAATGAGTTCATGTCCTTTGCAGGAACATGGATGAAACTGGAAGCCATAATTCTCAGCAAACTAACACAGGAACAAAAAATCAAATATCGCATGTTCTCATTCACAAGTGGGAGTTGAACAATGAGAACACATGGACACAGGGAGGGGAATATCACACACCAGGGCTTGTCAGGGGTGTGGGGCAAGGAGAAGGAGAGCAATAGGACAAATACCTAATGCATGTAGGGCTTAAAACCTAGATGATGGGTTGATAGGTGCAGCAAACCACCATGGTACATGTATACCTGTGTAAGAAACCCTCATGTTCTGTACATGTACCCTGGAAGTTAAAGTAAAATTTTTTTAAAAAGTAGAAAATAAATTTTAAAAAAGCCTCTTTGAATCATAACTGCTATACAATATACTGCACAGATATAAAGTGTACAATTTGATAACTGTTTATATGTATTCACAATCAAGGTAATGAACATGTCCATTATGCCACAAAGATCTTTGTGCCACACTGTGATTCCTATTCCTGCCCCTCCCTGTCTTCCCCATCCCAACAGAACTACTGATCTTATTGCTGCCATTGTCAATTTTCCTTCTGCTTGAAGGATTTTCTTTAGTATCTAGGCTATAATTTCTTATTAAATAACTTAAGCTTTTACCTGTTAGTACAGATGAGAGCATATTATAAACGTTAGTATATGACTTTCCAAAAAGTCCACAATTTCATTTTTAATTTATTCTTTAAAGCAATAGCTAATGAAGGTTTGTGTTTTTTTTTTATTGGTTGGTTGGTTGGTTAATTTCTTTGTTTAAATCTGTATAATTAAATTTTAATCAGTTTTCAGACTATATGACTTGTACAATTTCTGCTCTTTGGAGTTAATAAGACTTCTGTTTATTAGGCCGTCATGCATTTTATAAGTCTTGTACAAACTTTCAAGAAAAGATTTAAAGTCCAAAAATTTTATAAAGCAGAAGTTCTCATTTTCAAAAGACATAATGCTTAGAATTCATTATACTCTTTACAGAATATCATGTAATATTGACATTACATTTAGAGTAAGTAATTATGTAATACTGAGATTATAGAATAAACATATGGAAGCAGATGTTTAAGTTTATGATAGAGAGAAATCATATTATTTTGCTTACTTCTGCTTCCTACTATTTTCATGTTCTACATATTCTTTTGAATTATCTTTTTAGTTCTAGAAGACTTTTACAAATTGGCTATACAATGAACTTTTACTGAACTTTTCAGATTCTTGAGAATCTTATTTGACATGAGGTGTCAAAACACATATTAAACTTAGCTTGTATAACTTTGTTAACAAGCTGTTAAATTGCTATTAAACTTTGTTATTTAATTATTCTAATCATAACATAATTCAGAAGAAGGCAACTGTGACGCCATGGCTTATACACTTGGCTTGATCCTTTGGGTCTTTCCAATTACTGTGTGGTGTTTGAAGTAGACTTTAATCCCATAAGAGTAAGAATAAACATTTCTTTCCTTATTTTCCTTTTAAGGGCAGAAGCTTTGAAATAAAGTTGAAATGTGTCGTGTCATTCTACCTGGAACATGTCCACATAGAACGAGGAGCATTTTTTTTCCTTTTCTTTTGGCAGCAGTGCAAACAGGGTGCACATGCACAGGAAACGTGACTGGGTGTTTTTACTAGTGTATAACACATGTCTGGGAGTGCTTGCCTTCTAAAAAACCATGACTTTTTCACTTATTTTTCACGTGATACCCTGAAGTTATGAGAGTGCTACAAATTATTCAGTAAACATGTGACAAAGTTCAGAAAGCATGATGGTAGAAATGGGTGTTCAGAAAGAGGGTAAACAGATGTTTTATTCAACAGTCATGACCTTCAGCTTTGGCAATAAAAGTAGATTTAAATGACTTGGAATTTTCCACCCAGCTCCAAGGTTAGCCTTCCAGTTTAAACTTCTTTATATCTCTATGACATTATCTCCTTCTAAGACCTTCTTCTCAACTGACCTGAAACATCCATATGATTGGTGGCCAGAGAAATATCGATCAAGATTATTGCTATTTACTCCCTAATGTTTAAAATAGGACTTTGAAGTTAAGACAATAAGCTTAAAAGCCAAGCTTTTGAGGGTAGAGAATTTTCTAAATTCCTTTTTCTTTTCTTTTTTTCTTAAAAGCTGAAGAAGACTCAGATTTCTGACACAATGGTAACATATTTCCCTTCTGCCTGTGACAGCCAGGGCTTGCTGTATGATGATAGCAAGAGAATGTGACACAGAGGAAGGGGAAAAAGTTCATCCTTCTGGTAGCAGGGGGGTGTGCAATGGGAGAGGAAAAGGGAGAAGGGGAAGTGGAAAACATTCAGATCTAAATGTCTTGATGTCTTCTGCTTGACTTCAGCCAGGAATGAGTGTTAAGAAAGAGGGAATGCTCTAGATGACGAAGCTATGGAGTCTTATTTGGGTCTATGTAAATAGTCCAACCACAAGCCATCCTGTCCAATCTAGGGCGGAGCCATACCAGAGTTTAAAGTGGCAACAAAGTGTGGTTAGACAGAGATTAGGCACGGAGTTTAGCTTTTCAAGACAGCTTTCCATCACTACAAGGCAAAGGCAAAAAGTAAATATCTCATTTCCTTTTTGCAGGGTAGGGCAAGCTGGGGAAAGGCGAATGATTGAGCAATCAGGTGACTTGAGAACCAAATAACATTCCCACCCACAGGGCCTGAATTGGTGAAATGTATCAAGATCTTCAGCTTTAGCTTGAGATGAACCATCAGAGCAGGAGGCCAGATGAGAGACATGGGGTTTGTTGTGATAACTAGAGCTAAAGTGAGCTAAGTGATCAGTAGAGCAATACTGGGCTCTGGCCAACCAAAATAAACCAGACCATGAGCTCCAACAGATAAGGCCCTCTGCTACAAGTACAGTAGGTGAGCAGCACCCAGGCAGACAGAAGCATTGTCATGAAGACTGAAGGAAAGAAGCACATTACAAGTGCTGAGGAGCTGATCTTCACCTAGGCGAGGAAGTGGGAAAGTCTTCCTTCCCCCAGATGTCCTGGGAGAGAATTGGGGAACAGGAAGACTCTGGGAAACTGAGCATTTCTTTTTATCAAAAGATAAAGAGCACAAGGACTATTTAGATCACTGTAATAACCTACTTTTTTAGGCATAATTTTAGAAACACATCTTGGCTGCATATATGTGAGATTGCTTACATTTTTAAACATTACAATTGCTTATTAAACAAACGAAGGACCCAAATAAGAAAGAAGAAGTAAATAAGATGCTTAAAATGACTTATCTCCTTCAACAGTAGAGTTCTTGGGCGAGAGAAATACTAAAACCTAAGCTATTGCTTTAGCACTAAGATTAAGGCTGCTTCCCAAGTGTTAGTCCCAGTAAAGAAGAGTCTGAGAAAAAATTGTGAAGTGCATGCAATTTGTTGTTAATGCTTCATGATTCAACATTCTACTAAGCTACCTGATTTACCCTGGTTTTGTTGTTGTTGTTGTTGTTGTTGTTAGCCGTTACAAATACCTTGCTCTCAGGGAAGACAGTGAAATTAATTATAAATCTCAGGGTGAGTTTATTAATGCTAAATGATGAACAGTATTATATTTAAAGATATTTCAAAAACAACCAAATCTAGTTTTCATAGCAACTATTTTGTATTATGGAAGAGACACAGAAGTTAAAGTAAAAAGACCTACCACTTACTGTGTAACCTTGACCTCTTTGATAATGTTTCTTCATTTGTGAAATAATGAAAAACTAATCATTACTCTACCAACTCTACTCATTTTTCTGAAGATTGAAACCACATTAGTGAAAGTGCTTTGTGGTCTTTGAAGAATATAGTTATAATTGTTATGTCAAAGACCAAAAGAGATATTTAGGCCTCAAGGTAGGCCTTCAGGATTTCCCTGAGATAGCGTTGTGGGCATTGTTTCATGATCTTTTACTATGGGAGATGTAGAGAAAGGAAGAGAGTTCTAAATGTTCATGTACTGTGGTCATGAAATGCTTAAATTACTCCCTCCTAATCCGCTTCTAAGATAAATATTGGTGAGGAGCCAGGATTGGCACTTTTGTTTGTTTGTTTACAATGATGGGGAAGGAGTTGAGTTGAAATCAAAGCCTTTAGTAATGTAGTATAATGGTGTATAGGATCTGAGTGCTCTACTGTCTCCTAGCAACAAAACGTTTGACTTCTAGAGCCAAGAAATTCTGTTTCTGCTAGTCTTCCCAAAATTGTCACTCTGTGAATGTACACATTTTCTGTTCACAGTAGTAGGGATATTGATTTTTTGCTCATCATGTTAGTTAGTCCCCTGAAAAACTGAGTGGTATTTCTGTGATTGATAAGCTTATATACCACGTAAAACCCATGCTCCAGCTTGAACAGTTATGGATGGATAATGATATGTCTCGGTTTGCTGAGAATATAATTACAAAGTAATTATTAATGGCTTACCTTTCACTCTCAAAAGTGTTCTGGATCCAACAATTAATTATATGATCACTTTACTTACACCTATGTGTGAACCAGAATTGGGGCACATGGGCACCCTCAATAAACTCGTATTTAATCAGCTGCAAAAATCTTCTTCAGAAAAAGAAAAATTCAAACTTTCAAGAATTAGAACTTTATGTTAATTTTTAACAAATAGCTCTGATGTTAGTGACCTATTTAAGAAATATTGTAGCAATTAAAAGAGTAATAGAGAATAACAACTTTTGCTACTTTGTGGATCATACAAGCTAGTATAAGATTAGAAAGAGAAAAGATCAGTGTAATTGATTTCATTTGATAGAATCATAAAAATTACTCAGCAGAATTAGAGAGAATGATATCTATATTCGATAACTAGATAATACTTAAATATTAACCATTTCAGACGTTTTGAGTGTGATTTTGTAGAACTGGGTACATCTTGACGAAGTTTCCAAGTCATTTGAAAAGAATATTTCATCATTGGATATAATCTTCAGTTAATGTCAATTAGCTCAAGTTGGTTCGTAATATTGTATTATTCAGGTCTAGTATATCCTCACTAATTTTCTTTCTACTTCTTCTATCAAGTACTGACAGAAGATACGAGAATGCTGAATTCACTCTCATGGTGTGAGATAAGAGAGTGTCAAATTCATTCTCACGGTGTTGAATTCACTTGATAGAATTCAGTACTTCTATCAAGTACTGATATGAGAGTGTTTAATGAACTCTATAACCCTGCAGTGATACAGAACAGTAGAACTTATTCCTCCTATGTATCTGTAATTTTGTATCCATTAATCAGTCTCTCCCTATCCCTCATTTTCCCCAACCCTTACCAACCTCTAGTGAGTATTCTGCTCTCTATTTTTATGAGATCAACTTATTTAGCTTCCAAAAATGAGTGAGAATATGCAGTATTTATATTTCTGTATCTGGCTTATTTCACTTCATATAATATTCTCCAAACTCCTCCATGATGCCACAAATGACAGGAGTTTTTTTTAGCTTAAAGTCTATTTTATCTGATGTAAGTTTTACTATTGATCATTTTTGGTTTTCCTTTGCATGGAATATCTTTTTCCACCCTTAACTTTAAATCTATGTGTGTTTTTAAAGGTGAAGTGAGTTTTTTATAGGAAGCATATAGCTAGGTGTTGTTTTTTTAATCCATTCATTTAAAAAAATCCATTCTTTTTTTTAATCCAAATGGTTTTTTTAAGCCATTTTATATCTTTTAATTGGGGAATTTAACCCATTTATACTCAAAGTTACTATTGGTAGCTGAGGTCTTACTCCTCTCAATTTGTTAATTGTTTTCTTCTTGTTTTGTGCATCCTTTCTTTCTTCCTCTAGCATTGTATATCTTTTTGGCTGGATGCATTTCTGTAGTGATAAGTTAGATGCCTTTCTCTTGCTCATTGGTGTACCCATTCTATCAGTGAGTTTTATATTCTCATCTGTTTTCTTATCCTTTCACTTTCAGATGTAGGATTCCCTGAAGTATTTCTTGTAAGATCAGTCGAGTGGTGACACATTTCCTGTTTTTGCTTGTCAGGGAAAGACTTTATTTAGCCTTCATTTTTAAAGAATAGCTTTTCTGGAGGTAGTATTCTTGGCCAGCAAGACTTTTTTCAGCAACTTGAATATGTTGTCCCATTCTCTCCTGGTGTGAAAGTTTTCTGCTGAGAAAACTGTTGTTAGTCTAATAGAGATTTCCTTATATGTGACTTAAGGCTTTTCTCTATTTTTAAAATCCTTTCTTTGTCTTTGCCTTTTGATAGTAAGAGCCTAATAGGCCTTGGAGAGGAGCTTTTTGGGTTACGTATATTTGGAGGCTTTGAGAGCTAGATATCCTAGATAATGTGGATCTAGATATCCATATCTCTCTGAAGACATGCGAAGTTTTCAACTGTTATTTTCTTAAATATGTTCACTGCGCCTCTTCCCATTTCTTCTACTTATGCAACTCTCAGATTCATATATTTCATTAAAGTTACTTAATGGTGTCCCATAAGTCCTATAGATTTTGTGAAAGGAAAATAAACCTTGGCACCCTAAAATCGCTAAGCCAGAAGGAAAAGTCAATCTGGGAACTGCAAGGGCAAACCTACCTTTCATTCTACTTTAAATAAGACAGCTACAATTTTTTTTTAAAAAAAGCTACATACCTCCCTCACAATTTGCCCATGAGGAAATTCCTTGCGAACAAAGGACAGACAGAACTCAAAGTCATCCTTCTCCTCATGTGAGACAAATGCCTATCTGATTGCTTCCTTTGCCCTATTGTTTCACTAAGCCAGACTAAAGCATAAGTGACTATGCCTGTAAATTGTGTATTTAGTAACAGACTAATCGGAAACTCAAAATAACGTATCTGTTTGTCTTTTATCTACTTATGACCTGGAAGCGGCCTCCCTGCTTCAAGTTGTCCTGCCTTTCCCGACCAAACCAATGCACATCTTACATATACTGATTGATGTCTCATGTCTCCCTAAAATGTATAAAACCAAGCTGTGCCCTGACCACCTTGGGCACATGTCATGAGGGCCTCCTGAGGCTGTGTCATGGGCATGTCCTTAACCTTAGCAAAATAAACTTTCTAAATTGATTAAGACTTGTCTCAGATGCTCTTGGTTTACAACTGCTTCATTCTTTCTTATTTATTTACTTATTTTGTCTGACTGTATTATTTCTAAAGACTTGGCTTCAAGTTCAGAAATTCTTTCTTCTGCTTAACCTAGTCTATTGTTGAAGCCATGATTGTATTTTTCATTTTATTCCTGAAATTATTTAGCCCAGGTTTTTGGGTTTTGGGGGGATTTTGTGTTTGTCTTTTTGAGATGGAGTCTCACTGTATTGCCCAGGCTGAAGTGTGGTGGTATGATCTTGGCTCACTGCAACCTCTGCCTCCTAGGTTCAAGCAATTCTCCTACCTCAGCCTCTTGAGTCGCTAGGATTACAGGCATGCACCACCACACCTGGCTACTTTTTGTGTTTTCAGTACAGATGGGGTTTCTCCATGTTGGCCAGGCTGGTCTCAAACTCCAGACCTCAAGTGATCTGCCCACCTCAGCTTTCCAAAGTGCTGGAATAAAATTAACTTTTTAATTACAGTACTGGTTTGCTTGTGGGTTTGTTTATAATTTGTCCCAATAAACATTGTATATTAGAATATAATAGTGTAAAATATAAAGAAAACTAAATATTTAAATTCCCAACATTCACACGTAATTGTAATATAACTTAGTTACAGTCATTCTTGTTTCCATTAAAAAGAAAGCCTTGGGCAATATTTTCAAAATAAAATAAACTATTAATAGCTGTCTCTAAAACCTTGATAAGTTTTTTACGGACTTTGTACAAGATGCACATTAGAAACAGATATAGAAATGTTACTTTCTTACCTCACCATTAAGAGGGTGAAATCGGCTGGTGCAGTAGCTCACGCTTGTAATCCCAGCACTTTGAGAGGCCAAGGTGGGTGGATCACTTGAAGTCAGGAATTTGAGACCAGCCTGACCAATATGATGAAACCCCTTCTCTACTAAAACTACAAACATTAGCGGGATGTAGTGGCATGTGCCTGTAATCCCAGCTACTCAGGAGGCTGAAACAGGAGAATCACTTGAACCTGGGAGGCAGAGGTTGCAGTGAGCCGAGATTGTGCCATTGCACTCCAGCCTGGGCAACAAGAGCAAAACTCTGTCAAAAACTAAAAAAGGTGAAATCAAGGTGCTAAAAAGGCAGCACCCCCTCTAGAGTCTCTGGAAGAGAGCCTGATTATCTAAAACAGATGGCAATTCAAAGAAGCTGAATGGTTGGAAACAAACCTAAAAACACACGTGAATTATTTGACAGATTTTTTTCTTTAACTGATAATCATGTTATTGTAGACTTTAAAGTATTCTGGTTTATATACTTAAAAGATTAAAATAATCAGGCTTTCTGGGTTAACCTGAATAGTCATAAATTTTTGCCATTCCCTCCAAGTGGTTTGTTTCTTGGTTTCTATCTCATATTGCATTTATAGGTTCTCTTTAGGAATCTTTGCCCACCCCACCCCCCCCATCCTGTTCCCAGAATTCTGGAAGGTAGGCAAATATTGTCTCTTCTGTGGGAAATTCCAAACATAAAGGGCCTAAATATTCTGACATTGTGGATTCTCCAAGTAAACCTCCCAGATGCCCTATAATGTATCTAGCAGTGGATAAACACCATTTATGTGCTCAGAATGTCTAAAGCAGTCTTAGATGACCACCTGTATTAGTCAGCTCTCACACTACTAATAAAGACATACCTGAGACTGGGTAACTTATCAGGTATGTCTGATAAGAGGTTTAACGGACTCACAGTTCAGAAAAAGAGGTTTAATGGACTCACAGCTCCACCTGTCTGAGAGGCCTCACAATCATGGCGGAAGGCAAGTAGGAGAAAGGCACGTCTCACAAGGCAGCAGGCAAGAGAGAAATGAGAGTCAAGTCAAAGGGAAAACCCCTTATAAAACCATCAGATCTCATGAGACTTATTCACTACCAGGAGAACAGTATGGGGGAAACAGCTCCCATGATTCAGTTATCTCCTACCAGGTCCCTTCCACAACATATGAAAATTATGAAAGCTAAAATTCAAGATGAGATGATAGGGACACAGCCAAACCCTATCACCATCTAACAATATGAAATATGTTAGATAACAATCTAACACATTTAATATATAATATGAAAATTTTATATATGTGAATACAATTTATATATAAACATATAGTCTTTGTATATGTTATCTATAGACTATACACATATATATGCATTCAGAGAAGCAAGAAGATGTATTTTCATGAAACAAAACAGTAGGTTATTTCATGTAAAATGCAGATAACAAAGATAAGCTATTCACTATGATAAGAATTATAGCATAAATTAAAAACAACAGAAATGTTGGAAGAAAAATTCAGGAAATTTCCCAGAAAGTAGAGCAAAACGCAAGAGATGTAAAAAAGAGAAGGGGAAAAACAAGAAAATTAAGAATAGCAAATCAAGACATTCAATATCTGAGTAGTAGAAGTTCCAAAATCAATGAATAAATAAAGTTGGGTGGGAGGGGCAGGGAAGGAAAACCATTAATATGACAACTTAAGTAAATTTTTTAGAATTGAAAAAAGACAGTTTTCTTAAATCATGGAATGCCAATGAAATGGACAAAAATAGACACACTTAAAGCAGATCATTATAAAATTTCATATTACTAAGGATAAATATGTTGCAAGCTTCCAAAGGCAATAGGAGGACAAAGAGGAAAAGGGATAAAGGAAGAAGGATAGGGATGGAGTAATGTGGCCACAAGCCAAGGAATGCCAGCAACCACAGGATCTGAAAGAGGCAAGGGACAGGCACTCTCCCAGAGCCTCTAGAAGGAGTGCTGCCCTGCCAACATCTTGATGTCAGCCCTTGATACTGATTTCAGACCTCTGGCCTCCAGAACTGTGAGAGAATAAACTTCCATTGTTTTAAGCCACATAGTTTGTAACAATTTGTTACAGCAGTAACAGGAAACCGACAGAGCAGGTGTGCCCCAGATGTATAGCACACAGGATATATTGGCATAAGTCAGTATTGAAATACAAGAAGGTTATAGAACATCAAACAGATTTAACACAAGACTACCTCAAGGCATTTAATAATCAAACTCCCAAAGGTCAAGGATAAAGAAAGAATCCAAAAGCAGTGAGAGAAAAGAAACAAATAGCATACAATATTGCTCAAATACATTTGGCAGCAGACTTTTCAGTGGAAACAAGAGAGAGTGGTATGACACATTTAAAGTGCTGAAGAAAAAAACTTTTACCCTAGAATAATATACACAACAAAAATATTCCTTAAGCAGGAACGAGAAATAAAGACCTTCCCAGACAACAAAAGCTGAGGGATTTCATCATGTAGGCCAGACTTGTCCTACAAGAAATACTAAAGGAAGTTTTTAAATCTGAAAGAAAAGGGTGTTAACAAGCAAGAAGAAATCATCTGAAGGTACAGAACTCACTGATAATAGTAAGCACACAGAATAACATAACACTGTAATTGTGGGGTATAAACTCTTGACATAAGTAGAAAGACTAAATGATAAACCTATCAAAAATAATAACTTCAACACATTTTCAAGACATAGTACAAGAAAGACATAAAGAGAAACAATGAAAAATTGAAAAGGTTTGGGACAAAATTAAAGTGTAGAGTTTCTATTAGTATTTTTGCATGTTTATTTGTTTATGCATCAGTGTTATGTTGTCATTAGTTTAAAATAAAGGGTTATAAGGCTGGGTGCAGTGGCTCATGCCTGTAATCCAGCACTTTGGGAGGCTGAGAAAGGTGGATCATGAGGTCAGGAGTTCAAGACCAGCCTGGCCAAGATGCTGAAACCCCGTCTCTACTAAAAATACAAAAATTAGCCAGACGTGGTGGCACGCACCTGTAATCCCAGCTATTCGGGAGGCTGAGGCAGGAGAATCACTTGAACCCAAGTGGCAGAATTTGCAGTGAGCCGAGATCACACCACTGCACTCCCACCTGGGCAACAGAGCAAGACTCTGTCCCCAAAAAGAAAAAAGGGTTATAAGATGGTATTTGCAAGTCTCATGGTGACTTTGAATTAAAAAACACACAAAGGTACATCAAAAATAAAAAGTAAAAAATTAAAGCATACCACCAGAAAAAAACACCTTAACTGAAAGGAAGACAGAAAGAAAGACCAGAAAACAAATAACAAAATGGTGAAGGAAACTCTTACTTAACAATAATAACATTGAATGTGAGTGGACCAAACTCTCCAATGAAAAGACATAGAGTGGCTGAATGGATGAAAAAAACAAGACTCAATGACCTATTGCCTACAGAAAAAGACACACTTTACCTAGAAATATCCACAAAGACTGAAAATAATGAGATGGAAAAAGATATCCCATGCAAGTGGAAACCGAAGAATAGCATCAGTAGCTATACTTATAAGACAAAATAGATTTCAAGACAAAAACTGTAAGAAGAGACAGAAAAGGTCATCATATATTGACAAAGGGGTCAATTCAGCAAGAGGGTATAACAATTGTAAATATATATGCACCCAACACTGGAGCAACCAGATATATAAAGCAAATATATAGAACCAAAAGATAGACCCCAATACATTAGTAGCTGGAGACTCTAACACCCCACTTTCAGCATTGGTCAAAACTCACAGACAGAAAACCAACAAAGGAACATCAGACTTATTCTGCACAATAGAACAAATGGACCTAATAGATAGTTAGATAACATTTTATTCAATGGCTGCAGAATACACATTTTTCTCTTTAGCACATGGACCACTCTCAAGGGTAGACCATACGTTAGGTCACAAAACAAGTTAAAACATTCAAAAAATTAAAGCAATATTAAGCATCTTCTCTGCAACAATGAAATAAAGTTAGAAATCAATAGCAAGAGAAATTTTAAAAACTATACAAATATATGGAAATTAAATAATATGCTCCTGAATGACCAGTATGTCAATAAAGAAATTAAGAAGGAAATTGAAAAATTTCTTGAAACAAATGATAATAGAAACACAACATACCAAAATCTATGGAATACAGTGAAAGAAGTAGAAGAAAAACTTCAAATAAATAATATAATGATGCATCTTAAAGAACTATACAAGCAAGAGCAAGACAAGCCCAAAATTAGTAGAAGAAAATAAATAATAAAGATCAGACCATAAGAGAATTTTAAATGAAGAAAACAATGCATAAGATCAATGAAACAAAAAGTTGATTTTTTGAAAAGGTAAATGAAATTGACAAAGCTTTAGCCAGACTAAGAAAAAGTGAAAGAATACCCAAATAAATAAAATCAGAGATGAATAAAAAGACATTACTGCCGAGACCAGCTTGGTTGTGGAGACCTTAACACAGCAGTGCTAGAGGAATTAAAGACACACACACAAATATAGTATGTGGAGTGGGAAATCAGGGGACTCACAGCCTTCAGACCTGAAAGCCCCAAACAGAGTTTGACCCATATATTTATTAACAGCAAACCAGTGATAAGCATTATTTCTATAGATTATAGATTAACTAAAAGTATTCCTTACGGGAAACAAAGGGATGGGCTCTGGCTAGTTATCTGCAGCAGGAGCATGTTCTTAAGTCACAGATCGCTCATGCTGTTGTTTGTGGTTTAGGAACACCTTTAAGCAGTTTTCTGCCCTGGGTGGGCCAGGTGTTCCTTGCTCTTATTTTGGTAAACCCACAACCTTCAGCATGGGCATCATGGCCATCATGAACATGTCACAGTGCTGCAGAGATTTTGTTTATGGCCAGTTTGAGGACCCGTTTATGGCCAGATTTGGGAACCTGTTCCCAACACATTACAACTGACACAACAGAAATTCAAAGGATCATTATTAGGTACCATATGTTGATAAACTGGAAAATATAGAAGGAATGGATAAATTCTTAGGTACAGACAACATGCCAAAATTGAACCATGAAGAAATCCAAAACCTGAACAGGTCAATAAAAAGTAATGAGATTGAAACCATAATAAAAGATCTCCCAGTAAAGAAGAGCCTGGGACCCAATGGCTTCACTGCTAAACTCTACTAAACATTTAAAGAACCAACACTAATCCTACTCAAATTGTTCCAAAAAACAGAGGAGGAGGAAATACTTCCAAACTGTTTCTATGAGGCTAGTATTACTCTAATGCCAAAACCAGACAAAGGCATATTAAAATAAATAAATAAAAACTATAAGCTAACATCTCTGATGAATATTGATGCAAAAATCATCAAGAAAATACTAGCAAGCGAAATTCAAAAATATATTACAAAGGTCATTCATCATGACCAAGTGGGATTTATTCCAGGAATGCAAGAATGGTTCAGCATATGCCAATCAGTCGATGTGATACATTATATCAACAGAATGAAGGGAAAAAACCATATGATCATTTAAATGGATGCTGAAAACCCTTTTGATAAAGATCAACATTTTTCATGATTTAAAAAAAACTCAGAAAACCGGGTATAAAAGGAGTGTACCTCAACATAATAAAAACCATATATGACAGACCCACAGCTGGTTTTATACCTTCTGGGGAAAAACTGAAAACCTTTCCTCTTAAATCTGGAACACGATAAGGATGCTCACTTTCACCACTGTTATCCAACATAATACTGGAATTCTTAGCTAGAGCAATCAGGCAAGATAAAGAAAGAGAAAGAAATGATGGGAATCCAAACTAAAAAAGAAGTCAATTATCCTGTTGGCAGATGATATAATCTTATATTTGAGAAAACCAAAAGACTCCACCAAAAAACTACTCAAACTGATAAACAAATTCAGTAGTGTTAGGATACAGAATCAACGTACAAAAATCAGTAGCATTTCTATATATCAACGGTGAACAATCTGAAAAGGAAATCAAAAAAGTAATTCCATTTACAGCCACAACAAATAAAATTAAATACCTAGGTATTCATCAGAGAAGTTAAAAATCTTCACAATGAAAACTATAAAATGTCAATGTAAAAAAAATGGAAGAGGACACAAAAAAATGGAAAGATATTCCATGTTCACAGATTGGAAGAATCAACATTATTAAAATGTCCATGCTACAAAAAGCAATCTACGGAGTCAATGCAATCCCTAGCAATATACCAATGACATTCTTCACAGAAATAGAAAACACAATCCTAAAATTAAATGGAATCACAAAAGATTCAGAATAGCCAAAACTGTCCTGAGAAAAAAGAATAAAACTGTAAGAATCACATGATCTGATTTCAAAATATACTACAAAGCTATAGTAACCAAAACAGCATGATACTACCATAAAAACAGACACACAGACCAATAAAACAGCATAGAGAACCCAGAAACAAATCTTCATACCTACAGTAAACTCATTTTCAACAAAGGCACCAAGAACATACACTGAAGAAAAAACGTATTTTCAATAAATGGTGCTGGAAGAATTGAATATTCATAGGCAGAAGAATGAAACTTGACCCCTATCTCTCACTGCATATAAAAATCAAATCAAAATGAATTAAAGGCTTAAAATTTAAGCCTCAAATTATGAAACTACTACAAGAAAACATTGGGGAAGTCCTCCAAGGCATTGGTCTGGGCAAAAATTTCTTGAATAATACCTCACAAGCACAGGCAAACAAATCAAAAATGGACAAATGGGATCACATCATGTTAAAAAAAAAACTTCAGCATAGCAAAGGAAACAATGAACAAAGTGAAGAGACAACTCACAGAATGGAAGAAAATATTTGAAAAAAAACCCATTTGATAAAGAATTAATAACCAGAATATGTAAGGAGCTCAAACAACTCTATAGGGGAAAAAATCTAATAATTCAACTTTAAAATGGACAAAATATTTGAATAGACATTTCTCACAAAAAGACAAACAAGTGGCAAGCATGCATATGATGATGATCATTGATCATCAGAGAAATCCAAATCGAAACTACAATGAGATATCATCCTAGCCCCATTAAATTGGCTTGTTTTTTCCTGAGATGGAGTCTTGCTCTATTGCCAGGCCAGAATGCAGTGGCACCATCTCAGCTCACTGAAACCTCCACTTCTTGGGTTCAAGTGATTCCCCTACCTTAGCCTCCCAAGTAGCTAGGACTACAGGCATGCACCACCATGCCCAGCTAATTTTTTGTATGTTAGTAGAGATGGGGTTTCACCATGTTGGCCAGGATGGTCTCACTCTCCTGACCTCATGGTCTGCCTGCCTTGGCTTCCCAAAGTGCTGGGATTACAGGTGTGAGCCACTGCACCTGGCCTAAAATGTCTTTTATCCAAAAGTCAGGCAATAACAAATGCTGGTGAGGATGTAGAGAAAAGGGAAACCTCATACACTGGTGGTAGGAATGGAAACCAGTACAACCACTATGGAGAACATTTTGGAGGTTCCTCAAAAAACTAAAAATAGAGGTATCATGTTATCCTGCAATACCACTGCTGGGCATATACCCCACAGAAGAAAATCAGGGTACTAAAGAGATATCTGCATTCCCATGTTTATTGCAGCACTGTTCACAACAGCGAAAATTTGGAAGCAACCCAAGTTATCTATCAACAGATGAATGGATAAAGAAAATGTGCTACTTATACACAATGGAGTACTATTCTTCCATGAAAAAGAATGAGATCCTGTTACTTGCAGCAACATGGATGGAACTGGAGGTCATTATGTTAAATGAAATAAGCCAGGCAGAGAAAGACAAACATCACATGTTCTCACTTATTTGTGGGATCTGAAAATCAAAACAATTGAACTTATGGAGAGAGAGAATAGAAGGATGGTTACCAGAAGCCAGCAAGGGTAGTGAGAGGGATGGAGGAAGGTGTGGATGGTTAATGAGTACAAAAAAAAATTTAGAATAAACAAGACCTGGTATTTGACAGCACAGCAGGGGGACTATAATCAATAATAATTATGCACTTTAAAATAACTAAAAGAGTATAATTAGATTGCAACACAGAGGATAAATAGTTACGGAGATGGATACCCACTTTTCCACGATGTGATTTTTATGCATTGCATACCTATACCAAAATATCTCATGCACCCCATAAGTATATACACCTACTGGGTAGCCACAAAAATTAAAAATTAAGACTATATTAATGTAGAAAAAAAGAGTTGCTTACATTCCAAAATTCACAAAATACAAAATGAATAAAAATCATAGAACAAATTTCATAGCATTGTACAAATAAGTATATATGGCTGGGGATAATATTTTCAGTGACTATACTTTATAAGAATTCTAAAGGTACTACATTTCAAACACCTTGGAAAGTGCTCTGGAAAACTTCTACTTGAAAGCCAATGCAGGATGTATAGAAAATTGCAGAGCAGAGCTATGTCAAGTCCATAACAGAAGACAGCAACTGGGGCCCATTAGTTAGCTCCATTGGCTTCCCCTTGGTTGACTATTCTGGATCTTTTCCTTTCTTTTCACATCCCTTAAACTAACTTACTCCAGTGCTTTCCATATTAGCAAATTATAATCATTAAAAAGACATCAACTCAGATATGGAAAAAAAAAAACACAGAAAAAGAAAGAATAAGAAAAAAGATAGAAACTAAATCTGTGCAAACACATGTTTACTTGAGGGTCTGCTTCTGGTACCACTGCTGGGCCAAGAACTATATCAACGTGTCCAGTTAGGAAAGAGAAAATTCTTTCAAACAAAGGCGATTTAATACAGAAAGTTGGTTATTGATGTGTTGGAAGGTGAAAAAATTACAAAGGGCAAATTGAGGTCACCCAAAACACTAAGAACATTAAGCTCCTGAGGGAGGACTAAAAAGAGGTGGTACGGTTACCAGAACTAAAACCTCAGAGGAAAGGGTATAGCCCAGTGGCTGCTCAGAAGGCAAAGCTCATACTTACACTTCCAAGAGAGTGTGGCCCAGCTGTGGCTGGTCCCTGTGAGAGTAAGGCAAGGCTGGTGCCAAGAGGGCCTAAAACAGCTGATCCAACCGTGTGACATGGAGTGACACTAGTGGGAACTGGAAAGAAAGTCCCTTCTCCCCTCCACTGCTTTCAAATCTCTCCAGCACCTCTCATTGGCAGAACCATTAGAAAAGCCAGATGTAGGCCGAGGCGGGTGGATCACAAGGTCAGGAAATCGAGACCATAGTGAAACCCCGTCTCTACTAAAAATACAAAAAATTAGCTGGGCGTGGTGGCGGGCGCCTGTAGTCCCAGCTACTCTGGAGGCTGAGGCAGGAGAATGGCGTGAACCCAGGAGGCGGAGCTTGCAGTGAGCCGAGATCGCGCCACTGCACTCCAGCCAGGGGGACAGAGCGAGACTCCGTCTCAAAAAAAAAAAAGAAAAGCCAGATGTCACGGGAGACTGGGAAATCAAATTTGGAGAGTCACAGCACTGGCAGCATAGAACAAATTATAAAAGGGTAAACTGTGTGAGACAATAAGTAAATAAACAGCACTGCATTTTGGTTTACTTCAATTCCAACCTACACTCATCCTTGCTTACCTCCAATGGCCACATATACGACATCTCCCTTTCAGAAAATGAAACTCCTCCTTCTGGTCCTTCCCAGCACTGTTTCAAGAGGTTCTCCTTTCTCCAGCATCTTCAGACACCCCGATCTTTCCTGACTGAGAAACAATTCTAAGAGGTTTTCTCCAGAGTTCCAGTTCCTAACTAAGGAATAATAATGATGGTAATAAAAATAGCTAACAATTAAGTGGCACTTAATATATGCCAGGCACTGTTCTAAGTGCTTTATATTTACTAACTCATTTAATTCTCAGATCAATCCTATGATATAAGGTACTACTCTGATTCCTTTTCACAGGTAAGGAAACCATAGCTCAGAACCAGGGCCCCCAGATCTTTCCAGACTGCCATGATCTTGTGAAACAATAGGTAAATAAATAAACTGTGTGAGACAATAAGGTAAATAATCTTTCCAGACTGCCATGGTTCTTGCACAGACAACTAATTGCTGTGAAAGAAACTCCCACTTAATCTAATTTTCCCTCCAGCTGCTCTACTGTTTCCTTCCCTTGGATGACAAACTTCCTAAAGAATAACTTGCTCCCCTTTCTGACCCTTTCTGATTCCTCAGCCTTTGGCTGCAGGCCCACCCCCCCTCCACAGTCATTAAGGACCTCTGGGAACCAATTCCAAGGCTTCCTTCAGCTTCCTTCCTCTTGACTTCCTGCGGCAGAGTTATCTTCTTTTCATGACTCCGCCTTATGTAATTTTCAGATTGTTGTCCATCTCTTCACTTTTTGCTATCAACTTTCTCAAAGACCGTTCTTCCCTCTAAAATTTATCTCTCAAAAAATTAATTCATATTGAGAGTTAGAAATTATCACCTCTCACATTATTGGTCTCAGATCCATGTATTGGGTCATTTTATACTGCATACAACGTCCCTTTGCTTCCCAGTACCCAGCTGGAATTTTCACTCAGCATATTTCAAGGTTACCTAAAATTTAACATGTTCAAATTAACTTTCTTTTTTAGTCAATAAAGGTACTTTCCTCCTACTCATTCAGGCAGGAATGTTTGGAGTTGTTTTGGAGTTATCACAAGTTTTGATTTTTTTCTTTAAAATTTATTTCTTCATTCCTCCCTTGCTATTTCTGCTAAGTCCTGGAACTAGAGCAGTGAGCAGATGAAAGAACAGACTTTGGAGGCAGACAGTCTGAGTTCTTACTCTGATTCAGCCACACCCCGGCTGGGCGCCCTGGTTCTGGGCTATGGTTTTCTTACCCGCGAAAAGGAATCATGTTACTACCTACATGATAGGATTGATCTGAGGATTAAATGAGTTAGTAAACATAAAGCACTTAGAACACTGCCTGGCATATATTAAGTGCCACTTAATTGTTAGCTGTTGTTATTATCATCATTACTATTCCTTAGTTAGGAACTTGAACTCTGGGGAAAACCTCTTAGAATTGTATCTCAGGAATTTGCTTAACCTCTTTTATCCTCAGTTTCTTTACAAAGTGTGACTTATGATACTATTTTCCTAAAGAGAATGAAGTTAAAAGATACAAGTAAAGCACTTAATAAAGTAATCACTCAATACATTTTGGCCATTGTTAGTAATATAATGTGATTATCAATGAAATTAATATGATTCTATGTGAAATCACTGTAGATTCTTCATCCTTAAAAAACTATTTTCAGTTTATAGAAGGTGTATTCATCTCTTCTGACACTATGAAGAAATACCCCAGACTGTGTAATTTATAAAGGAAAGAGGTTTAATTGACTCACAGTTCTGCATTGCTGGTGAGGCCTCAGAAACTTACAGTCATGGGGGAAAGCAAAGGAGAAGCAGATACTTCTAAAAGGGTGGCAGGACAGAGTGAGTGCAGCAGTGGAAATGCCAGATGCTTATAAAACCATTAGATCTCATAAGACTCATTCATCATGAGAACAGCATGGAGGGAAACCACCCCCATGATCCAATTACCTCCACTTGGTCCCACCCTTGACTCATGGGGATCATCAGGATTACAATTCAAGGTGAGATTTGGGTGGAGTCACAGAGTCAAACCAAATCAGATGGTGCCCTTCATTTGTATATATTCTTTTATTGTTGAAATTGTGGAATTCATGCCATTTTTTATTTTAAATTATTATATGATATTTTTGTTTCTCCATCATGTTAAAATGATTATTAACATAGCACTTTCTTATACCAATCTACAATATTTCACTAAACCATTTGCTGAACATTAAGATTTGTTAAGTTTGGTACTCAGAGGAAGCTGCCAGGAATATGTGTACAACTTTGTCTTTTGGCTTCTCTGAGATTATTTCCCAAAATCTTTCATAGGGAGAGATATGAACAAGCATTTCCAACATTCTATATATATGTGTGTTTTATGAGAGAATTAGGACCAAGTTGGAAAAATATTTTCTTTTTTCTTTTTCTTTTTTTTTTGAGACTGAGTCTCGCTCTGTCGCCCGGGCTGGAATGCAGTGGCCGGATCTCAGCTCACCGCAAGCTCCGCCTCCCGGGTTTACGCCATTCTCCTACCTCAGCCTCCCGAGTAGCTGGGACTACAGGCGCCCGCCACCTCGCCCGGCTTGTTTTTGTTTTTGCATTTTTTAGTAGAGACGGGGTTTCACCATGTTAGCCAGGATGGTCTTGATCTCCTGACCTCGTGATCCGCCCGTCTCGGCCTCCCAAAGTGCTGCAATTACAGGCTTGAGCCACCGCGCCCAGCCAGGAAAAATATTTTCTAACTCGAGGGTAGAGGAGATAACTTTAACTTTAACTCTCTCACCAACTTTGGTTTCAATGTCAAAGTGAAATGAAGTGAATACTTGATTTGTGGTGTTGAATTTGGGTAGATTAAACATACGGCCCTAGAAGCTTAGACTTTTTGCTCCTTAGTCTGCTTCAACCCCACAATATCTGAAATATGTTAGACTATGCATCTGTGATAACAGTCCTACATTTTCCCTATCCAAATATGTTTAAATAAATATTAACCACATTGTTTTGCCAAGTCATTTGGCCAATAAAATGAGGAATTTGAACAGTATAACTTCTGAGCTCCTTGCCAGTTACAGTGTTTTTCCTCAAGCCTTATGCAATGTGGAGCTATTATTCAGGGTGGATAGCTGACTGTCTTATTCAAACTCTGTTCTGCCCCATGCCTTTTTTTCAGTGGAAAGAATATGGGCATCAGACAGATGTGAGTTGGGATTCTGCCTCTGCCATTTACTAGCTTTGTGACACCTTTGAAGATGATGTGGCTTTCTACACCTGCATAACCTCAACCCTCTGGTTTTCACTGATTGCTTCACCGCCAGACATGAGACCCAGGTTGGACCCCTGACTCAACTGTGTCATTGAGAGACTCCAGTTAAAACATAGAAGAATCAGGGTCAGAGTGTATTCAGAAAGAGAAAGAGAAAAAGAGAGAAGCAATGAGGAGAGACAGCCCCTGATGTCCAGTTGCTCAAGATATACCACTCACTTCCTGTGCTTTGATGTTTCTGTGACTGTTACATTATACTATAAAACTCATTAACACCAGCCTGACTGCAGTTCTGTTTTTGAAGCCAACGTCTCTGACTTAAAAAGCACATTCAGAGATCTGTAACTTCTGAGCTTCTTTTACCTCATCTATAAAATGAAACTAAATAATAATAACACTTTCCTTGTAAGATTGCACTGAGGATTCTATGTAATGATGGACGGAAAACTCTGAGTTCTGAAAATATAGTAGGTGCTCAATAAATTATGGTCATTAACTTCCTGCAAATTTATGCCTCATAAATAAACCACCAATATATTAGGAATTCAAATTATTTCTGATTCCCTACCATGTCTGTACATCACTCTGTAAACACGCCAGTTCAATGAGCCTTTTAAATTGGTTGCAACAAGTGAACTCCTTGATGCTATCCAGACTAAGTAGCTACACTCCCTTCCTTTACACTGCTCTCCACAAAGTGGGTGAGCAGAGTAATGGCCGTTTTCTAGAAGTGATGCCTACTCAATCACCATAAGACCACAATGAGGCAATGAAAAACCTTTCTCACCTCTCTGCTAGGTGGAGTAGTGCAGCCCTAGTAGGACTCTCTACACCTGCATAATTGGTGTAACTAGAAACACAATAATGTTGTTACCTTGACAATTCTAGAAAAATATAGTTTATGTATATATGTTGACAGACTACATCCAATTGAATAGTTAAATGCATTGTAGTCCTCAAGTCTTGGTAGAAGACTTGAGATTTATTTTTTAAAAATCAAACTCATATTCACCTATATTCATGGCATTGAACAAAGAATAATGGAGTGCCCAAGTGAGTTTTTTGGTCTGTTTGCCAAGGTGATCACTTTTGAGTTTCTAAATGTCTTCTCTCTACAAAGTCTTCTTCTTCTAAGTTCTTTGATCAGAATGCCCTCTCCCTGACACAGTACTACCCAGATAGGCTGCCATGCCTACCTGTGTGCCTTTTTCCTCCCTAGATTGAGAGCTTCCATTTATGGATAATAATTGCAGCTAGTATTTGTTGAAGATTCTCCTATCTGCCATAGATGCTTTACATGGATTATTTCATTTACTCACTAAACAATCTTTTAAAGAGGTGCTACTGTGTCCAGAATGGGTTCCTTCTGGTGGGTTCTTGGTCTCGCTGATTTCAGGAAGGAAGCAGCGGACCCTGGCAGTGAGTGTTACAGTTCTTGAAGATGGTGTGTCCGGAGATTTGCTCCTTCAGATGTTCAGATGTGTCCAGAGTTCCTTCCTTATGGTGGGTTTGTGGTCTCGCTGACTTCAGGAGTGAAGCCGCAGACTTTCACCGTGAGTGTTGCGGCTCTTAAAGGTGGTGCATCCACAGTTGCTCATTACTCCTGTGGGTTCGTGGTCTCACTGACTTCAGGAGTGAAGCTGCAGACTTTCACAGTGAGTGTTACAGTTCTTAAAGGTGGTGCATCTGGAGTTTTTTGTTCCTCCTGGTGGGTTCATGGTCTTGCTGGCTTCAGGAGTGAAGCTGCAGACCTTCATGGTGAGTGTTACAGCTCATAAAGGCAGTGGGGACCCAAAGAGTGAGCAGCAGCAAGATTTATTGCAAAGAGCAAAACAACAAAGCATCCACAGCAAGGAAGGGGACCCAAGGGGGTTGCTGCTGCTGGCTGGGGTGGCCAGCTTTTATTCCCTTATTTGGCCCCACCCACGTCCTGCTGATTAGTCCATTTTACAGAGTGCTGATTGGTCCATTTTATAGAGTGCTGATTGGTGTGTTTTTACAGAGTGCTGATTGGTGCATTTACAAACCTTTAGCTAGACACAGGGTGCTGATTGTTGCTTTTTTACAGAGTGCTGATTGGTGCGTTTACAAAGCTTTAGCTAGACACAGAGTGCTGATTGGTGTGTTTACAATCCTTTAGCTAGACAGAAAAGTTCTCCAAGTCCCCAACTGACTCAGAAGCCCAGCTGGCTTCACCTCTCAATCCCCCACTAAAGATGACACCCCAACTGCTGTTGGGAATTGGGTGATGATCGCTCTAGCTACTACCTGCTGGATAGGGGCTAAGAAGGGGCCCTGCGGTTGTAGTGTCTTCCAGAGTGGAACTCTTTAGGCCAGTGAAAGCGCCAGTGGATTGGTCCAGGAGTCCTCAGTAGAAGTTGTTAGTTGAGCTCATTTGGGGTTCCATTTGTAAGACCATCTGTAGCTTAGTGGCCTCGATTCTAGAGGAAACAAATTTGACAAGGAGGTTAAAAATACAGGGCCTGAAGGCAAGTAATAGCAAGATGGATGCCATGGGAACTAGAAAGGGGAGAAGTCATGTTGCCCAACTCCAGAGGTTGGTATAAGAGTTTGAAAGGCAATATTTGATTTCAGAAGCCTTTTCCTGTAAATGCTGGGAGACATCTCGTACTATCCCTGATTGGTTAGTATAAAAACGATACTCTTCACCTAAGAAGGTGCAGAGTCCTCCTTTCTCAGCAGTGAGAAGGTCTAGGCCTCAGCAGTTTTTGAGAGTCACTGCTGCCACAGAGTCTATTTGGAATTGTAGAGTAAGGATAGGTTTTGTTCTTTCTTGTAAACTGTCTGAGAAATCCTTTCGGAGTGTGTGGTAGTAGGATAATACATGTTACACTGTTGACTTTTAGCAAACTTTACTTTTGTTGAAAAATTTGTAAGCTTGGGATTTCAATTATTCTTTACTATTAATAAGACCTCATGCAGTCCATATTAACTTAGAATTGGTATAGAGCCTCCTTCCTGATACTGTAAGTACTTTAAGCTTTGGCTGAGCACAAACAACTCGCAAGTTTGATACCCATTGTGTCTTTTTCCCTTAATCGCCTGTGAGGAACCACCTATCATCCTGTCCTGAAGGGAGTTCCTCCTAGATCTGGTCAGACCTTTGTATGGTAATTAATTAAGATTTAGATCCCCTGTTAGGAAACCTGTTGGGTTAAAGATTTTTGATAGGAAGGCTACAGGTTGTCAGTGGCCTCAGTGCTTTCAGGGTACACCCTTGTTTACACTGACAACAAGGTAGTATTGGAGTGTTATAGGGTTACAGAGAAGACCTTCAATTATCAATTATAGGTTTTAAATTTACCCTGGCTTTTAAAGGAACAGGGTACACTGTTTTTTCTTTACTACTTCTATCTCTCTTTCTCTTTGACGTCTTCTTTGTCTCTCTCTTTCTGACTCCCTTTTTGTCTGTCTCTCCCTCTCTCTCTTTGACTTTGTCTCTTTCTTTCTTTCTCTCTGACTCCCTCTTTGTCTCTCCCTTCCTCTTTGTCTCTCTCTTTCTCTCTTTCTGACTCCCTTTTTGTCTCTGTCTCTTTCTCTCTCTCTTTGACTTTCTGTCTATTGAGAGGTGAAGCTGGCTGGGCTTCTGGGTCAGGTGGGGACTTGGAGAAGTTTTCTCTCTAGTTAAAGGATTGTAAACACACCAATCAGTGTTCTGTGTCTAGCTAAAGGTTTATAAACGCGCCAATCAGCACTCTGTAAAATGGACCAATCAGCACTCTGTAAAATGGACCAATCAGCACTCTGTAAAATGGACCAATCAGCAGAAGGTGGGTGGGGCAAAATAAGGGAATAAAAGCAGTCACCCAAGCCAGCAGCAGCAACCCACTGGTGTCCCCTTCCTTGCTGTGGAAGCTTTGTTCTTTTGTTCTTCGCAATAAATCTTGCTGCTGCTCACTCTTTGGGTCCGCACTACCTTTATGAGCTGTAACACTCACTGCAAAGGTTTGCAGCTTCACTCCTGAAGCCAGTGAGACCATGAACCCACCAGGAGGAACAAACAACTCTGGATGCACCACCTTTAAGAGCTGTAACACTCACTGCGAAGGTCTGTGGCTTCACTCCTGAAGTCAGTGAGACCACGAACCCACCAGAAGGAATAAACTCTGGACACATCTGAACATCTGAAGGAACAAACTCCAGACACACCATCTTTAAGAACTGTAACACTCTGCAAGGGTCCGTGCCTTCCTTCTTGAAATCAGCGAGACCAAGAACCCACCAGAAGGAACCCATTCTGGACACACTACTATTCATTCTCACCTTAAAGACAAGGAAACTGAGGCAAAGAACAGTCAACTAATAAGTCCAAGTATACAGAGCTAATAAGGAATAGTCTGCCTGATCCCAAAGGCTATGTCATAACCACTTCCCTATACTGCCTGTCAGCAGAGGTAAAAGTCATGTCTTATTCATCACTGCCACCCCACCAAACCCAGCTTAATGCCTGACACAGGGAGATGCTCAATCAATGCTGATTGTTATTGAGTGGAGTAGAAATGCAAGGCACAGTGAGCCCCTTTGCTGTGACTGATGGGGTGTCTGATTTTCTGCTATAAAGAGAAGGAGAGTGCTGTATCAAACACACTCCTCTGGCTCCTAACTCTCTATGTTCCACTTCGTTTATCCAGTTTCCCTACTCCTCCTCCTTCCTGACTGCACCATGTGGATTCAAAATTGCAGCTTAGTGCAGACAAAGGGAAAACAGAACTCTGAATGAGCCCAAAGGGAAAACAGATCTCTGAATGACCCCTGTGAGTTTGAGAGAAGAGAAGCAGAAATTTGACCAGGAAGAGAGTAAGGAAGAGAGAAAGTGATTAAAATTTATCATTTTAACTTAATATTTAACCGAATGAAAGCAAAATCTTATCTGAAATTGGAAAAGTCAAGGTTTTGAGTGCTGGTTCAGTGCCCATTTCTTTATGATTTGATAGTCTGAGAAGAATATGATGGGTGTGGCTTAAAAACCTAGATCACGTGTAGTGTTGGAATTGGGTGTTATACGAGCAAACAACCTTGCGCAATATACCTGCTTTGTGCACTCAAGCAGAGAAGAGATCCACAGGTACTCGCCAGTCTCCTGTTCTGCAAAGAAGAGAGAAACAACATGAGCACGGCAGGAAAAGTAAGCAAAAAATATATTACTGTTGGTAATATATTCTCTTTAATATAGCAAATAAAGGAATACAGTATCTGATGAATAATTTAAAATTCATATCTAAATTAGAAATGATACACTGAAATATGATATGCAATATATGCTATAACATATAATGTATACTGAACTACAGTGGAAATAAGCTATTCCTAAACACCTTCAAAAAGAATATATAGAATCTGTATCTAATAAGTCTTTATTTCCTACATTAAATAAATTTGCAGTAAAGTGATAGTTTATTCCAAGCTAATCATGACTGATTTGTAAATCTAAAGTTAGAAAAGTCTTTAATCAGAAGTTATCTTTATATTAAGAAACCATAATTTAAATGTGTTATTTTTTGTATTCATATTTTTTGTGAACACAAGAAAGTTAAGTCTGACATAACTTTTATGAGAGGAATTTGATTCAGAAAATTTTGAAATATCCTTTTAACCTTACTATAAAATATCTTACAAAATACTCATTGATCTCACAGCATTAGAATCATCAAGGTTAAGCAAGACATCACATGCCAATTCCATTTAAAGGGGGCCCATTATGACACAATTCAGGCAATTTCCACAGAAATCTTATGGAACAATGTCCCCCCTATATAAAAGTCAATATGATCTTACAGAAAAATAATAATACAATTTGAATCACTTATTAGCACTCAGAACACAAATATTTGTTTTTTTCTTCTATAAATTTATATTTATTTTTTCAATGTGTTTACAGGTGCACAGAAATGCATGTCATCATTCAATATAATCAACTGGTATTTTTAATTGCCTAATTAAAAAAAAAACCTGTGTAACTATTTCCAGCCATTTGTTGTGTTAGGAGTGCATCACACAGTAAAATATCTCACTATGGTAATTCAGTTTAAAGGTTCTGTGGCTTATCTCTATGCTGTGCGACAAAACAGGCTCATATCAATAAGACTGGTTGGAAATCACATGAGTGGCCCATTGGTACTGTTCTTATACCACTTCACTTTGCTTTATTTTCATTCATTGTTGATTAATATTTACATTCCTCATAGAAAATAATTAGAAAAAAGAAAATTTAATTTACCATTTACCAAACTCGACTTAAAAGAAATAATGAGTTCATAGAGCAAAAGTATAAACCAATCATATTAATAAAAATTATAACTGATGAAATAGATAGTCCTCCCCTCTTGAGTGCAACATCAATAACTTAGCTTTTTGACAGCATTGCATTTATGTTTACGTGTCCCGCATTTTATTTTCTTCAAATCCTAAATTGTGACAGTACTAATGTCTATTTCATAAGTCAGTTGTGAGAATTCAATAAATTAATAGTGAAAAACACTTAGAATAGTACCTGGTAAATAAAAATAAGTCAATAAATATTAGCCACTATTATTATTGTTGCTATTTAACTTTTTGATATTTACTATCACGGAGTACTGAAAATGTGAGGCTAGATTAATTTTTTTGTTTCTTTGTTTGGAGACGGAGTATCTTTCTATTGCCCAGGTTGGAGTGCAGTGGGGTGATCTCAGCTCATTGCAACCTCTGCCTCTCGGGTTCAAGTGATTTCTCCTGCCTCAGCCTCCCAAGTAGCTGGGATTACAGGTGCACCCCGCCATGCTTGGCTAATTTTAGCACTTTTAGTAAGACGGGGTTTCACCATGTTGGTCAGTCTGGTCTCCAACTCCTGACTTCAGGTGATCCACCCACCTCGGCCTGCCAAACTGCTGGGATTAAAGGCGTGAGCAACTGCGCCCGGCCTGATCTTTATTCTCTGGACAACCAGCTTTGAGACCTCAAGAAAATTATTCAATCACTGAGTCAGTTGATCTTCAATTATTTCAGATGTAGTAAGACCAATAATTCAATGGTACTGTCCTGGTAGCATCCTTTTTAGGTTTAAAAGTAATACATGTTGTTTATAACAGCACAATTTGCAATTGCAAAAATATGGAACCATCCTAAATGCCCATCAACTAACGAGTGGATAAAGAGAATGTGATATGTGTACACCATGAGATACTACTCAGCCATAAAATGGAACAAAATAATGGCCTTTGCAGCCACTTGGATGAAGCTGGAGGCCATTATTTTAAGTGAAGTAACTCAGGAATGGAAAACCAAGTACCATATGGTCTTACTTATAAGTGGGAGCTAAGCTATGAGGAAGCAAAGGCATAAGAATGATATAGTGGACTTTGGTTAGGAATAAAAGACTACACATTGGGTACAGTGTACACTGCTCGGGTGACAGGTGCAGCAAATCTCAGAAATCACCACTAAAGAACTTATCCATGTAATCAAAAACCACTTGCATACCAAAAACTATTGAAATTAAAGATAAATCAATTTTAAAAATAAAAATAATGCATGTTTCTCACTCAGCACAAGCCACAATGCACCTGTCACATCACAGGCACCTGACAATCAGGAACTCCTACTATTAGAACTTTATTTATTTATTTATTTATTTATTTATTTATTTATTTATTTATTT
>NW_012115344.1:52483-60071 GCF_000951035.1 Colobus angolensis palliatus | reverse complement strand
TTTTTGTATTTTTTAGTAGAGACGGGGTTTCACCAGGTTAGCCAGGACGGTCTCGATCTCCTGACCTCATGATCCGCCCATCTCGGCCTCCCAAAGTGCTGGGATTACAGGCTTGAGCCACCGCGCCTGGCTAGAACTTTATTTCCAAGTATTCTGATATTTATTTTGGCATGGACCACATCGAAAATCCTGCAAAGTTGAAGGATTTGACAAATGAACAATGAAAATGAATTGGCAGAAGATGAAATTTCAATTTTTATTATATTTGCAATTATGTTGATTCTATATAGAAAGAGATTTGTGAATTGTACATGATTTACCACAACAAAGATGGGTTTTACAGTACACTGATAAGCACTGGAAATATGCTTTTATTTTATTTATTTTAAAAAAATCAGCTTTTATTTTTAAGGACATCTGTGGATAATAAGCTTGCTAGCTAGAAACTCAAATACACAGTTTCTCCAGTTTTTAAATATATATGTGTGGTCTGAATGCACACACACACACAAACACACATGCATACCACCAACTCTAACCTCTGTAATTTCGGGCTCAAATCTAAGCTGGAAGGAGTCTCCGCACATAAATTAGATGACAAAACAGGCTGCTAAAGCTAAGTTTCAAATGGGTGTTGAGACAAGTTACACACAGAAGCGGAGAGAGAAAATTAAAAGAGGGCAATAGGCAAATAGAAAGAGAAAGAGACATCATCCTAAGCAGGAAGGTAAATGTATAACTGTTCTTATGGAGTCAGATCCTTTTGGCCTAAGCAGAAAATTGAGCAAGAAAGCAGTGTATTTTGGACAGACACTGACTCTGTCAGCAAAGTAAAGGTGACTTAGAACATGTGCCAGCCAATAGTTGTGGGTAAACACGTGTTTTCAGGACAGTTTTAGAAAATAATCAGGATTAAACATCTTTGGAGAAAAAAAAAAGAATAGGCTAAATGAAGATATTCCATTTTATCTAAGTGCCTTATTGTACTTAACTGTTTTTCTTTCCTTATGTTATTGCTTTTTAAAAAGATACTTTTATTCTCTTTATAAACCAGAGAACTTCATTTCTATGCAACACTTACTAGGTGCCAGACATGGGACTCAATGTTGCATGTACAAAGATGAAAAGACACAATTTCTGACTTCAAGAGTGGGAAAACACTGGTACCATCTCTCTGTTTGATTTTCTAGGTAATCAAATGCAAAGCAGCTGTGCTATGGGAGGTAAAGAAACCCTTTTCCATTGAGGAGGTGGAGGTTGCACCTCCTAAGGCTCATGAAGTTCGCATTAAGGTGAAATATTTTTTTCCATTTGTATTTAATTTTAACTTTAAAAAATTCAGAAAATATTAAAAATAGAAACATCCAAAATCCACTAAGAGTTTTTTTTATAATTATCCAGAAAATAAAATTACATTTGTTGTCAAGGAAAGTAGAAATATAAATCGTTAAATCTTTTTAAAGTGAGCAAACAGTACATGAAGTATAATTCCAGTAAAATACAAAAAAATTTATAGGTTTGTACAGAAGAAAATGCAAAGGGATATATATCAAGACTTCACAATCAATTTGTGTTAGATATTTTCTTGGTGTTAATTTGCAATTTCTACTTTTTTTTCTTTTAACTATGCATTCTTCTATATTATACAAGACAAATATTTTAGGATCAGTTATTTCACAGATTATTCTAAATTGTTAAATTCAAGGGAGAAAGGTAGAGGAAGGTTTTAGGCTGGATAACCTTGGAGATAAACTGAATCTTTCATATTTGGGAATAGTAGGGATTATCAGCAAAACCCTTGAAAATATTTTAGAATAATAATTTTAGAAAATTGGGTTTGTTAAGTCCATCTGACACTCATAATCTTTTCCGAATCTAAACATCTTCTCTTTATTCTGTAGATGGTGGCTGCAGGAATCTGTCGTTCAGATGACCACGTGGTTAGTGGTACCCTGGTGAACCCTCTTCCTGCGATTTTAGGCCACGAGGCAGCCGGCATCGTGGAGAGTGTTGGAGAAGGGGTGACTACAGTCAAACCAGGTACAGGATTCACACTCAGGGAACATGCCTTGGTTCACCATCACAAGATCAGTCAGCCTGGATGAGGAAACCGAGGCAATGAAAGACAAAAGGGCTTGCACAAGGTCACAGGTCAGCAGGGACTTCAGGAGTTTCCTCCTTCCCTCTCTGCTTGCCTGACTCAAGCAGATATGACTTCAGGCATGCATGTATTCTAACCTTCAACCATTACGCACTGACTATCTACTAGATGCCAGTCACTAGGTTAGAGCCTGGAGATATATGAGAATCAAAAAAGACAGTGCTTACCAATGTGGAATTCATAATCTAGTAACTTCCTTGTTAGTGTTGCTGAACACTGTCTTCTGTAAGGGTCCAAAATACTAGAAATGGGAGGAGGGAAACAAACATAAGTATGGACATTGTTCTGTGCTGAGTTCACCAAATGGAGGCTACATGTTTGCAGCTGAATAAACATGACCCTTTCTTAGCTGACCTATGCAGCCCCCTCACCAATTTCCTCTTCCAACATGGTCTCTATTTCTGAGCATGGAATCAATGAAACTGACTAGGTGAAAGGAAACCAAAGAAACATAGCAGGAGCCATCCACCATCAACAATGTCTGCCTTGTTACCTTCAGCCATGCTTAAACGTGACTGGTTACAGATTACTAATTATTTTATCTTCAATACTTATTTCACCCTAATCTTATGTATTAATATAAATATTTCAGAGGTAAAGGATGAATAAGTAGGACATTTCCATACCATCATTTTTGTATAAACTTTACCTATAAAATATTATGCACCAATCATTTGTCTTGGTCTTGTGAAATAGATAGCATAGGTGATTAAAAATAAAAATTATCTTTAACTCTAAAGAATCACTTTAGTCAGTAGATTAGACCTGTCCCCTTACCAAATACTAATTTAGACTGTGAACAGAAAATAATAAAATAAACTGTCCAATTTGAGTTTCAGCTCTTACTATTTCCTTTACTCAGAAATAAATTAATAACAAAATGACTGCCTATTTCTCACCCCTCCTCTCCACACCATAACAGTAAAAAAGGATAATTCACAAATTATCAGCTAAAAACATTTGGAAGTCAATTCTTATCCTAAAAGAAAGTGCCTAACTTATTGTGGAGGGTTGAAATTTTCAGACGAATTTCTATAATTCTTCTTTGTCCTATTTTTTTCATTTTCCTCAAAAAAGAACTAAGATATTTTTAAAAACATTCATTTTATAATAAACATAAACCTAGTCACTTTGACAAGTCAAGACCTACTTTAAAAATCTCATTTTTATTGTAAATCAAACTCTTACAAAATACCAGGTCTTCCCAACATGTACTGGGACTAAAATAGATGACTTTCAACTAAAATTTATATTTATAATTACAGTAAGAATATATAATTAAGATTTAATTAGACAAGGACTACATAAATTATATTTGCAAAGCCTCCAGGAGAAATTAGTGCACTGCGTAAAAGTTTATTAATACATTGGATGGAATTTTGTTAATCCATCCTGTTTCCCAAACTTGCATTTTCTCTTTAGGATTCTTCAGGCACTTGTAAACCCAAACTAAAAAACAAGGCCTTGGTAGGCAATGACAAATGACATAGTTGTGGGAATTAGACCCTATTTCTTAGAAACTATTCAGACACATGATTATAATCTATACATGTGAGCTTTAAGGTTTTGCTGTATTAATTTCTCCATAGAAATTTAAGAATTTGTTTTATTCCTCTCCAGGTGATAAAGTCATCCCGCTCTTTACTCCTCAGTGTGGAAAATGCAGAGTTTGTAAAAACCCAGAAGGCAACTGCTGCTTGAAAAACGAGTAAGTTTCTGATGCTTTCTTTGCACAGACTTTGAGTTTGCACATTAATTATGCTCCTGTCTCATGCCTTCATGTGTCTGTGTATTGCACTACCCAGTCTGAGCAATCCTCGGGGGACCATGCAGGATGGCACCAGGAGGTTCACCTGCAGGGGGAAGCCCATTCACCACTTCGCTGGCACCAGCACCTTCTCCCAGTACACGGTGGTGGATGAGAATGCAGTGGCCAAAATTGATGCAGCCTCGCCCCTGGAGAAAGTCTGCCTCATTGGCTGTGGATTTTCAACTGGTTATGGGTCTGCAGTCAAAGTTGCCAAGGTAGGAATAACAATGGATGAGAAAACTGATTACACGCAGACTGTCAGGAACCAAAAGGGAAGCAATTTCTTGCAAGAATCAGAAATTAGTTTTATAGATTTGAAATGTCGATTAAGAGTAGAAAAACGACCCAGAAAGAATTGAGAGCACATGCTAGAAATTTCACCAATTTATTGCAGATAACAAGTTGTTAAGAAAATATAAAGATGTTGTTTTCAATAACTTTTCTTCTGAATTTGCTATTTATGTGATCACAAAATTTTAGGTCTGAGAACTCACTCATGTAGTAATGCATTCAACAATTAGAGAGAACCTATACATGCCTCAGGCATCATAGGTTCTGTTGGGTTTTAAAAGCAAAAGTAAATGAAATGAAGCATTTGCCCTTGAGGAACACCTAGTCTGTGGATCCTCTACTCCCAGAATTAGGATCAACGGTAGAGACCAAAACCTTACCTGATGCACTTCCAAACCAATGCTCACCCACTCTGTGGATTCTTAGAAGGAAAGTAATGAAGCTTCAGTGATGCGTAATTCACTCATTATGACATTTCACTGCTAAAACTATCTTCCCTGATGTGAACATACACATATATTTTAGAAGTGGTAAATTTCAAGCAGAAATTCTTTAAAATCTCCTCCTCTGAGTAGTATGAAAATCTAATAGCATGCTTTATTTTATGAAACCTAAATCAAGAGACAAAAAGATATTTGTCCAAAAACTCACTTCTGCTTAATATGAGAGCTAAGACTAAAATATCTTTCTCAAATCTCCTGCTGAATCTTAAATCACAATCCACAATTATTAGCACTTTTAAACCACAGTCACAAACAAGCCTTGTATTTTTCTAAGTAAGGTAGAAAGTGGTGTTGTCCCTCATAGTATTGAATAACACTTGGTGAATGAATGAGTGAAATAGACAGCCTTAAGGGACTATAAGAATGAGATTATTTGGAACAGGAATAGCATGTTACCAAAACAAAAGCTGACTATGGGAGACTAGGTTTAATAAATAACTGCTAGCCAATTTAAACAATTTAGAGGACATCTTTTCCAAATTTCAGTGACTTTAGCACTTCCTCCCTTGTTCAATTACCTCATCTATTTTAATGGGTAGTGTAAGTGAGCCTACCCAAGAAAAGAAGCTGAGGATACTCATAACAATAGATTTTATTTGGGGGGGCACGCCTAAGATAGCCGAATAGGAACAGCTCCAGCCTCCAGCTCCCAGCGTGAGTGACACAGAAGACGGGTGATTTCTGAATTTTCAACTGAGGTACCGGGTTCATCTCACTGGTGAGTGCTGGACAATTGGTGCTGGTCAGCTGGTGCAGCCCAACCAGCGAGAGCTGAAGCAGGGCGAGCGCAAGGGGGAAGGGAATCCCTTTTCCTAGCCAAGGGAAACTGAGACACACAACACCTGGAAAATCGGTTAACTCCCACCCTAATACTGCTCTTTACCATGGGTCTTAGCAAATGGCACACCAGGAGATTATATCCCACACCTGGCCCGGAGGGTCCCATGCCCACAGAGCCTCCCTCATTGCTATCACAGCAGTCTGAGATCTAACTGCAAGGCAGCAGTGAGGCTGGGGGAGGGGCGCCCACCATTGCTGAGGCTTAAGTGGGTAAACAAAGCCACCAGCAAGCTCAAATTGGGTGGAGCCCACCACAGCTCAAGGAGGCCAGCCTGTCTCTGTAGACTCCTCCTCTGGGGACAGGGTATAGCTAAACAAACAGCACAGAAACCTGAGCAGAGGTAAATGCCCCTGTCTGACAGCTTTGAAAAGAGCAGTGGATCTCCCAGCATGGAGGTGGAGATCTGAGAACAGAGAGACTGCCTGCTCAAGTGGGTCCCTGACCCCTGAGTAGCCTAACTGGGAGACATCCCCCACTAGGTGCAGACTGACACCTCACACCTCACACGGTGGGGTACACCCCTGAAACAAAGCTTCCAGAGCAAAAATCAGACAGCAACTCTCGCTGTTCAGCAATATTCTGTCTTCTGCAGCCTCCGCTGCTGATACCCAGGCAAACAGGGTCTGGAGTGGACCTCAAGCAAACTCCAACAGACCTACAGCTGAGGGTCCTGACTGTTAGAAGGAAAACTAACAAACAGAAAGAACACCCACACCAAAACCCTATCAGTATGTCACCATCATCAAAGACCAAAGGCAGGTAAAACCACAAAGATGGAGAAAAAACACTGCAGAAAAGCTGGAAATTCAAAAAATCAGAGTGCATCTCCCCCTCCAAAGGAATGCAGCTCATCACCAGCAACAGAACAAAGCTGGACAGAGAATGACTTTGACAAGCTGAGAGAAGAAGGCTTCAGTCGATCAAACTTCTCAGAGCTAAAGGAGGAACTACGTAACCAGCGCAAAGAAACTAAAAACCTTGAAAAAAGAATGGATGAAAGAATAACTAGAATAGTCAATGCAGAGAAGACCTTAAAAGAACTGATAGAGATGAAAACCATAATACGAGAAATTGTGTATTTCAATTTGTTCAATTTCAAAACAAATGCACAAGCTTCAGTAACTGACTCGATCAACTGGAAGAAAGAGTATCAGTGATTGAAGATCAAATGAATGAAATGAAGTGAGAAGAGAAGTGTGGAGAAAAAACAGTAAAAAGAAATGAACAAAGCCTCCAAGAAGTATGGGATTATGTGAAAAGACCAAAACTACGTCTGATTGGTGTGCCTGAAAGTGACGGGGAAAATGGAACCAAGGAGGATATCATCCAGGAGAACTTCTCCAACCTAGTAAGGCAGGCCAACATCCAAATTCAGGAAACACAGAGAACTCCACAAAGATACTCCTCAAAAAGAGCAACTCCAAGACACGTAAGTGTCAGATTCACCAAAGATGAAATGAAGGAAAAAAATGTTAACAGCAGCAGAGAGAAAGGTCAGGTTACACACAAAGGGAAGTCCATTAGACTAACAGCAGATCTCTCGGCAGAAACTCTCCAAGCCAGAAGAGAGTGGGGGCCAATATCCAACATTCTTAAAGAAAAGAATTTTCAACCCAGAATTTCATATCCAACCAAACTAAGTTTCATAAGTGAAGGAGAGATTTTGTCACCACCAGGCCTGACCTACAAGAGATCTTGAAGGAAGCACTAAACATGGAAAGGAACAACAGGTACCAGCCATTGCAATAACATGTCAAAATGTAAAGTCCATCAATGCTAGGAAGAAACTGCATCAACTACCAAGCAAAATAACCAGCTAATATTATAATGACAGGATCAAATTCACACATAACAATATTAACCTTAAATGTAAAAGGACTAAATGTTCCAATTAAAAGACACAGACTGGCAAATTGGATAAAGAGTCAAGACCCATCAGTCTGCTGTATTCAGGAGACCCATCTCACGTGCAGAGACACACA
>NW_012115344.1:50959-51695 GCF_000951035.1 Colobus angolensis palliatus | reverse complement strand
AAATGCCCACAAGAGAAAGCTGGAAAGATCTAAAATTGACACCCTAACATCACAATTAAAAGAACTAGAGAAGCAAGAACAAACACATTCAAAAGGTAGCAGAAGGCAAGAAATAACTAAGATCAGAGCAGAACTGAAGGAGATAGAGACACAAAAAACCCTCCAAAAAAATCAATGAATCCAGGAGCTGCTTTTTTGAAAAGAGCAACAAAATTGATAGACCGCTAGCAAGACTAATAAAAAAGAAAAGAGAGAAGAATAAAAAAGATGCGATAAAAAATGATAAAGGGGATATCACCACTGACTGCACATGAATACAAACTACCATCAGTGAATACTATAAACACCTCTACACAAATAAACTAGAAAACCTAGAAGAAATGGATAATTTCCTGGACACTTACATTCTCCCAAGACTAAACCAGGAAGAAGCTGAATCCTTGAATAGACCAACAGCAGGCTCTGAAATTGAGACAATAATTAATAGCCTACCAACCAAAAAAAGTCCAGGACCAGACGGATTCACAGCCAAATTCTACCAGCAGTACAAGGAGGAGCCGGTACCATTCCTTCGGAAACTATTCCAATCAATAGAAAAAGAGGGAATCCTCCCTAACTCATTTTATGAGGCCAACATCATTCTGATACCAAAGCTTGGCAGAGACACAACAAAAAAAGAGAATTTTAGACCAATATCCCTGATGAACATCGATGCAAAAATCCTCAATAAAATACT
>NW_012115344.1:14938-48724 GCF_000951035.1 Colobus angolensis palliatus | reverse complement strand
TAATGTAAATGACGAGTTAATGGGTGCAGCACACCAACATGGCACATGTATACATATGTAACAAACCTGCACGTTGTGCACATGTACCCTAGAACTTAATGTATAATAAAAAATAGATTTTATTTATTATTAAAATATAGACTAATGTTTCATTGTTGTGTTGTTCATAAGTATATTTTTTAAAGCAGGGATATACTGGTCATGACTACTGAACAAAAATGTACAAAGGAGTTTAAGAGTTTAAGTGGAATATTTTTGAGAGTTTAAGTGGAATATTTTTCGGTCTCCTGGTGTAGCCTTTTCCACTTATTTTGTTTTCCAAATATTGCCTTGGTGTATGTATGAGATACTGAAGCTGGTTATTAAGGGATTTCAGCAATCGAGAGTCCCTACAAGATTGTAATCACTGCCATCTGGATCTCAAAGATCATCCAGTCCTCCTGTTCCCAGTCTGACCCATTGGAGTCCCCTGGGGACTGAGTTCCACCTGCAGAGATTCTCATTTAATTGGCATGGTCTATGACCTGGACTGCGGGATGTTTTTAAAGCTCCCCAGATGAATTTAATATGCAGCAGTTTCAGAACCACTAAACTGGTTCATCCCCTTGAATTTAAACATGAAGCATCTCAAGCCAAAACAGGTTTCGATAACATATTGAACAGAAGAATCTGAGTAGTTCTTGTTAACACACAAGCCATGGCACTTTATAAAGCTTAAGCAATTTCTAACAAACATAATTCATTTTTGCATTTTCTGAAAACATAGGTCACCCCAGGCTCTACCTGTGCTGTGTTTGGCCTGGGAGGGGTCGGCCTATCTGCTGTTATGGGCTGTAAAGCAGCTGGAGCAGCCAGAATCATTGCGGTGGACATCAATAAGGACAAATTTGCAAAGGCCAAAGAGTTGGGTGCCACTGAATGCATCAACCCTCAAGACTACAAGAAACCCATCCAGGAGGTGCTAAAGGAAATGACTGATGGAGGTGTGGATTTTTCGTTTGAAGTCATCGGTCGGCTTGACACCATGGTATGTACCATGACGTGCCCTGAGATTTCTGCCTCTGCAGCCTGGAGGATGCATTTAGGCAGTATAATATATGTATTATGTATAAAGGATATTGTTAATTATGAATGGAAATTTCCCATCATCTTTTTGTGACCTGGCTTGTTTAATTTATTGTTATGAGAAATCTTCCATTCGATCAGCTACGCAAACCTGTCTCACGTCATATTTCCTTTTGAGAAAAGAAAAAAGGTTTTTCTTAACACAGTCACTACAGATATAGTTTATTAATTTTTAGTTTAAAATGCAAACTTATATATAAATAATACAAATCCTTTTCTCAAATTAAAAATTAAGAAGTTTTTTTAATACTCTTAACAAAAATATTTTAACAATTTTGTATATGCTCTTAATGAATTACAAACTTTTTTACATAGTATTCTTCGGTCAAAAGAAATGAGCAATTTTAGACCAACTATTATCTTATTAACAGAAAATACACCCTAAGGAAAGTGACTGCTTTAATGCATTGCTATATTTTATCACAGAAGCTGGACAGTGCCTGGCACAAAACTAGTACCCAATACTACTTGGACTGAATACTTTAAAAAGTCAACAGATTTTACGACCTGCAAAAGTTAAGTGCTACATATCTCATGGCATCTTTTATGAAACACATGAGACAATGCATGTAAAATACTTTGCACAGTACAACCCATCATGTGGTAAGCTCCCAATAAATGTCAGCTGTCCATCCACCCCCACTTTTTTTTTTTTGAGACAGGGTCTCACTCTGTCACCCAGGCTGGAGTGCAGTGATATTTTTATAGCTCGCCGCAGCCCTAACCTCCTGGCCTTAAGCGAGTCTCCTACCTCAGCCTCCAAAAACGCTGAGTAAAGACATGAGCAACCATGCTGAGCCTCAGTTGGCATTATTGATATGAAATACTATTTCCAATCTTGCAGTGCTTACATCATCTTTGAATTATTATATTATATCACTTTCAAACAGTTACAAATACCAAAGGCAATGGGAAACACATCTCTACTATATTTCACCTACCCAGAATTCTCTAGAATCCTACTGAAAAAGTCTCCAGAAACCAACAAGTTTCCATTGCTGAGGTTTTCTAGAAGGTCCAGCAGTGTGGGTAACAGGGAGCAGCACCCTGAGATCAAAGTTCCCACCAGCCTTGACCTGGAACAAACGCCACAGAGGAATAAAGTGTCAAGAGAATCCATTGTTTTCCAGGTCTACAGCTTTTCTCCTTGTGCTCTTTTTCTATATCTCTCTCCATTTTCTCATGTGGAACTGGAGTGTACCTTATCTCAGGACACCAAATGTCTGACAGCCACATGTTCTGAGGATGTGTGCTCTCCCAAAGGTCAGAATCCAAAATCAAAGAACTTATCATTATATACCTAGAGGGATTCTAAACCATTTTCTAACTACAGAACATGTTCCAAAAGCTGGCTGGAAAAGATATTCTGAACTGTCTTTTGAGGTTCCCAAATAATAAATGTAATTTAATGTAAAACCAATATACATTTGGGGAGGTAAAAACATTGTTTAAAACATGTCCACTTGAGAAATGGAGAGTAGAATAGGAATCTGTTAAAAAGGGAGTCTATCAAGTGGACAAGAGACTAATTTTGGTGATATACTCATTTATCTTGTTCACCATCAAAATATTGGATTGAAAGTACTGGGTTCAAAATACCTATGAAATAAATCAATGAAAAATGAACCAACTCACAGATTGCCTAAGAATGATATACACTTGTACAAGGAACAGGACTTAAAATGTTTGTAATGATGTTTGCCTCTTTATTCCTTTATTAGGAAGAACTAAGTGCACACCAGTTTATTCATCCATGCTTTCATTCAAAAACCATTTTCTGGGTATTTCCTACATCCACAGCACTATCCTATACAAAGAAAGGGGGAATGAAGGAGCAAAAGACATGGTCTCTTCCCTCTACACAGTCACAATCCCACTAAGCCTATTACATGTTATTGTGCATTATGACTAGGAACTATGTCACTCCACATGAAGGATGCTAAGTATTCATTTTATTCCAGATGGCTTCCCTGTTATGTTGTCATGAGGCATGTGGCACAAGTGTCATCGTAGGGGTACCTCCCGATTCCCAGAACCTCTCAATAAACCCTATGCTGCTACTGACTGGACGCACCTGGAAAGGAGCTATTTTTGGAGGTATGTAGTTAGGCTTCAGAGCTAAATTCTCATTAACCTAAGAATTTCTCTCCTTTTATGAGTGACAAGGCAAGGTTTTGAAAAGCAATGAAATTAAAAATAAATTAAAGTTTATTTTCTATCTATAGTCTCCAATAATGCAGAACTTTTTTTTTTTTTTTTTTGTGGAGATGACGTCTTGCTCTGTCACACAAGGTGGAGTGCAGTGGAACAATCTTGACTCACTGCAACCTCCACCTTGCAGGTTCAAGTGATTCTCCTATCTCAGCCTCCAGAGTAGCTGGAGTACACCACTGTGCCCAGCTAATTTTTTTTTTTTTTTTGGTAGAGGTGAGGTTTCACTATGCTGGCCACGTTGGTCTCGAACTCTTGACCTCAAATGAGTTGCCCAACTTGGCCTCCCAATGTGCTCATGCTGGGATTACAGGCATGAGCCACCATGCCCAGCCCCAAGATAGACTTTTCTGATGTCACTATCAACCAGGACTTTCATCTCCACCTCTTTTTGTACTTGTGACTGCATAAGGCAAGGACATTTCTAGTAGGCAGTGGAAATCTATAACGATAAATCATCTCTACACACAAATCTAGACAACTAATAAATTTGCTCCTTAACCTTGGGTATAACATCTGTCCTATAATTTCTCTGTGAGAGAGAGAATAAGTAAGGACCCTTGTTTATCTGTGATTTTTTTTTAAGTCAAAGCACTGTAAAAGCATATTGAAGTACTCTAGCTCTTATTATCCTCAGTTATAGCAGTACCTTTTCTAAACTTGTATTTATTTGGAAAATCTTCTCTTCAGTTCTCCTACTTACCTTGGTTGAATCTAACAATGATATTTTCTTCTTTTCAGGCTTTAAGAGTAAAGAATCTGTCCCCAAGCTTGTGTCTGACTTTATGGCTAAGAAGTTTTCACTGGATGCATTAATAACAAATGTCTTACCTTTTGAAAAAATAAATGAAGGATTTGACCTGCTTCGCTCTGGAAAGAGGTAGATTTTAAGCTGTTTTTTGTTGTTGATTTGCTTTGTATTCTACGGTAGTGGGGTGTCTAGCAGAGAATGCAAAAGTGGAAGGATGAGAAAAAATTAGAGTGCCTTGGTTTTCCTTTGCCAGTTCAATCTTTGCATGGAGCACATGTAAGGTAATACTGTGAGAAGCTAAAAACAGTTGCTTTACATTTCCTATTCTGCTGAAGTGAAATTAGGTTGATTACAGCATATATGAATGATCAGAGTCACTCAACCTTCTTTAAAAAAGAACACTCATCTTGGCCCCCACCCCCCCAAAAAATAAGTTTAAACAACCATAATTATAACATGGATTCACTGATACCTCTGCCTGTCATCTAAGTAAGTGTGACATCTAATGGTTGTATGTTAAAATTATTTTCAGGACATCCTCAGCATATTCATTATGGGAGTAGGTGGAATTACATTAGGATTGATTTCTAAGTAGATATTACTAGATTTTCCTTTTTCTTTTCCTTTTTCTTTCTTTTTTTTTTTTTTGCAGTTTAGAAAAAAATTTTACAAAGAAAAGTTGTTGTAAAAGAGAAGGGTACTAAACCCTATTTTAAATGTTTGTCTTACATTTTCTCCAAGTCTTAGAAAAATAAGCCAATTCTATTTCCTATCTCTAACATTTACACTTACAATCACCTAATATAATGAACTATGTCACATGCATGTATATGAAGCATAACTGGAAACAGGCAGTTATATCTAACCTCTGCCTTCTAGCTCCAGAGTCTGAGATTTTTCTACTATTCAACATTTATTTTCATGAGGTTTTCAACTTTAAGTAGTGTTTCTTTGGCACTCACAAAACTATCATACTAGACAATTTATCCGACAAATATTCTTGAGTAAGGAAAGAAACTAGCACCCACAGAGCACCGGCTGTTCTACTAAGTGTGATACCTGCATCTTCTCATGTGATTCGCAAACAATGCTCAGTGTCAGTCTCTATCTCACTATCTTAGAGAAGAGAAAACTAAGAAGCAGAGAAGGCATGACTTGGTCAAAATCATCAGGCGGTAAGAAGAGGAGCCAGAATTCGAAGGAAGATCTTGTTAGCAAATCTATTCACTTTCTATTTAACCACACCGCCCCTCAAGAGTGCATATATATGTATGTATATGGAAAACAGTATTCATCAAAGGTTAATTATCACTGTCAACATTATTATCATTGACATCATCATCATCATCATCATAGAATTGATAAGATGATGGCAAATAGAGATGACCAAAACCAGAGGACAGTGGTGAGCAACAAAAGAAGTCATGAAGCATGCCTAAATTCACTTTACAAGAATATCATATAGTAATATGCATATGTAAATAAAATAAATCTTATCAGTAAGCAAAGATTGAAAATTGTGATAATCAATATTGGTAAGAGTAAGGTGACTCGGGCACTTGCATATACTTTCAATAGTAATTGATACATCCTTTTGGGAAAGCAATTTGGTAATTTGTATCAGAAACCTCCAAAAAAACCTAGATCCTTTGTCCCAGCAATACCATTTCTAGAGATTTATTCTATAGAAATAATCAACTCAAACATACATATATGTTTAAGCATGTTTACTTGGTAGCTGTAATATCAATATTTAGAAACATTCAAAAAGTACAACATTAAGAATATGATTTAATAAATTCCAACCGTTAGACATGAATAAAAGACTTCATTGGAAAATTCTCATAATGTAATTTTAAACTCATAAAATAAATCATATAAATTGTATTTATAAGATGATCCCCAATTTTCAAAAAAGACAGTAAAAAATGTATCTGTGTCTAGAAAATGTTGATAGAATTCCAGAAAACATTGACCATGATTACTCTGAGGTTGTAAGATTACAGATTTTTTTTTACCAGCTTCTTCTATCCTGTATTCTCTAAATTATGTGTATATATTTTTCTTATTATGTGTATATACATACACACACCACACACACACACAATATATATATATATATATATAAATTCTCAGTCTCAAAGATCATCTTTTCTTAAAAGTATTCAACAAAAGTTGGTTTATAGAAAGGGCATTAATTCTAATGTAAAGTGTACGTTTCTAATATTCACAAGAATGAAGTATCTTAGAATTAATACAAATCAACTTTATTCTCTACTTGTAAGAATACTTAAACATCTCTGATTCAAAGATCTATTAAACCTCCAGCATGGTCCTAACTTTATTAAATTATCAGTTCTTTCAGGCAAGGTATCTATCATCTTATAATTTGTGCAAATTTGTATTTGGGTTTGAATCCCAACACCCTATACTATATGTGTGACCAGAGCAAGTTACAAATCTTTCTAAGTCTCAGTTTTTATAATCTCTAAATGGAAATAATATGGAAACCAACTTCCTAGTGTCATTGTTTAGGTTGAGATTTAAGTGAAAAAAATGCATGAAGCATGTGACAAATAGCAAAAACTTATTACATGTTATTATCTATTATTGCTTTATATTCCTTATTTTACCAGGAATGTAGGCAAGCAAAAATGATTTTTTGAAGATGCTAGTGTAGAACTGAAATATAAATGACAGGCATATTCAGGAGGTTGTGAGTGAGCTTAAGATTGAGGAAAACACAAGAGAAAACCAAAAAACATGAACTTCCCTTTATTTGACTTGACCCAGATGCATAGGGATGGGAGTGGAGTGGCTGAGAACACAGACAGATTTTCACTCAGACACCTCAAATGCTCCTTGGACTCTCACATGGAAGCATGTGGGTTGTCTAAATGTTAACACAATGTCTATTCTTTCCTATTGCAGTATCCGTACCATCCTGACCTTTTGAAACAATAGAGATGCCTTTCCTCGTAGCAGTTTTCAGCTTCCTCTACCCTACATGATCTGGAGCAACAGCCGGGAAATCATTAATTCCTAGCAGAAATCATTAATTCTGCTCTTCAGAGATGTTAAAAATAAATTACACATGGGAGCTTTCCAAAGAAATTGAAATTGATGTGAAATTATTTGTCAAGCAAATGTTTAAAATCCAAATGAGAACTAAATAAAGTGTTGAACATCAGCTGGGGAATTGAAGCCAATAAACCATCCTTCTTAACCATTCTACTGTGTCATCTTTGCCATTGAGGAAAAATATTTCCTGTGACTTCTTGCATTTTTGGTATCTTCATAATTTTCAGTCATTGAATCCGGTGGAGGGGAACATTCCCTTGCTCTGAACATACACCTGCTGGACCACTGTGCTTGAAGTCTTCTAACTCTGTCTCGGTTTTCACTGTCTGCATTTTTCTTTTTTAAATAAAATGTACCAAATCCCTAGGCTGAAAACTACAGTATGGTAAAGAATAGACTCAAATTTACAAGTGAAGAAGATCCAGAAGTTCTAAATCCATGATTTTTCTTAGTAACTCAAAGAAAATGCCACACATTTTCATACAATGAAGGGAAGTGTTTTTATTGCTTTTATGCTATTTGTTTACAGTGAAGATACAACTGACTTTTAAAAATACAAGCAGATTTTGTGCTTCATGTGATGAACTTAGGTTTGGACACTAAATGTGAAAACTGAACTATTCCTAGAATCATGTTCAAAAAATCTGCAATTTTTCCTCATGAAAGTGCTTCATTAGCTAAACAGTCTTAGTTTATGATTCCAATGGGCTGAAAATGAAGTATAAAGTAATTTAAAGTATTATGGTGGCTTTATGTGTAGATATTGGGTGACAAATGCTGTGAACACAGAGTGTAAAATTGGTAACTAAGAAATGGCAAAAACACCTAAAGCAATATGTTTTCCAAGTAGACATACACACACACACAAATGTATATTTGTGCAAAATTGTTTTTAATCTAGAACGTTCCTATTAACTACCATGTCTTACATCAAGTCTACAATCCTAGAATTAGTTTAATATTTTGAATATGTAAAGGCCTGTAGTGCTCATTTGTTCATGCTTTTCCACTCTCAGGGGAAGATTTGCATTTTGAGCTTTATCTCTAAATGTGATGTGCAAACATTATTCCTGGTAAAGGAGTTACAGCTGTCTTCAAAAATGCTACTTGTTGCAATACATACAATCTATTTTATACTGTGGAAGAACCTAGACATAAAGTAAAATAGTCTATCATTTGCTGTGTGACCTTCAGTAAGTCACTCAGTCTCTCTGAGCTTGTTCATCCTTTGTTTTGAAAAAAGTACTCAACCAGCCCATTACATCTTTACTGAGGCTAAATGTGATGATATTAATGAAAGAGTTTTGCTAACTGGGAAGGGCCTCCTAAATGTAGAGAACATGTGACTGTTTTTTCAAAAATGCTGAAGGAGATACTCAGGGTCAAGACACTTTTCAGAATCTCCCTAAGATAACATCATGGGACACTACCTGGTGCTGGGTGCTCTGTGGCTTTTACACTGATGCTGATGGTGTGAGATTCAGAAAAAGAAGAAGCAATTCTACATGCCCACCCCACAACAGGGTCATCAAATCTTGCCAGTGACACAGAGGCTGACATCTACCTCCCACCCTCCTTCCTCCCAGGCTAGGGGAGCAGGTAGAGTGGGGGGCATTAGGTGGGCTCTGCCAGTGTTGTCATAGAGTGGCACAGTCCTCCACGGGGTGGGACTGGCACGTGGGAGGCTTCTGCACCATGCACTGGCTCCTGGTTACATTGACATTGGTGGGTCTAAAGAGGCAAGTCAAAATCACAAAATGAAAGTGGAACCCCACAGTGGCTTGCGTCCTGGTGAACCTAAAGTGGTGCACATGATCTGGGTGACTTGCAGCAAATTTTGACTCTAGAATCAAGGACTTCCATACATGCTGATCACCCCCTCCATAATATACATAATATACATAGTACATACATAGTGAATGTACATAGTTTGCACTCATTTTAGCTAGCAGCAAAAGGTTTTGTCAAAATAAAGAAACTTTTCAAACTTTAAAAGGAGAAAAGATTATGTTGATGGTTTAATTAATAACTACGTGAGGTACACTACTTAGCACCTCCAGAAAGAGCATACAAACAAAACTCTGAATTAACTTTTTGCTACTTTAGAAATCATACATGCTGCTCTGGGATTAGAAAGAAAGTCATCTTGACAGAATTATTAGAAAATTGTTCAGATGTTGAAGTATAGTGAGAGCAAGTCTATATCTGATAAATACATGCTTAGACACCTGACTATTCATTTCTGTAACCAAATGATTATTACACAAATAACCTCTAGTTAGGTGTTCCCTGAAAATGTTAAAGTAACTATTTTATTAAAGTACCTTAACAAAGATTAGCAGCTAGTAACCCCTTAAAATGGATAAAAACACTTGGAAGCTCTGTGATTTCAATGATGATTGTGTTTTTAATCTGTGTTGTATAGTCTGCAGAAGCAGATCCTGACTCCTGCAAGAAGCAGCTCATCGTGACAAAGCTGCCTTTCCTTTTATCGCTTTGCAAATCAAAGAAGGGGGACATGTTGGGAACAGGACCCCCAAAATCTGGCCATAAACTGGCCCCAAAACTGGCCATAAACAAAATCTCTGCAGCACTCTGACATGTTCATGATGGCCATGACACCCACGCTGGAAGGCTGTGGGTTCACTGGAATGAAGGCAAGGAACACCCGACCCACCCAAGGCAGAAAACCACTTATAAAGGCGTTCTTAAACCACAAACAATAGCATGAGGAATCTGTGCCTTAAGGACGTGCTCCTGCTACAGATAACTAGCCAAATCCATCCCTTTATTTTGGCCCATCCCTTTGTTTCCCATAAGGAATACTTTTAGTTAGTCTATAATCTATAGAAACAATGCTTATCACTGGCTTGCTGTCAGTAAATATGTGGGTAAATCTCTGTTTGAGGCTCTCAGCTCTGGAGGCTGTGAGACTCTTGATTTCGCACTCCATACCTCTATATGTTTGTGTGTGTGTGTGTTTAATACCTCTGGTGCCGCTCGGTTAGGGTCTCCCTGACCAAGCTGGTCTTGGCACCTGTCTCTACAAAAAAAAACACAAAAATTAGCCAGGCAGAGTGGCATGCAACTATAGTCCCAGCTATTTGGGAGGCCGAGGTGGGACAAAGACTGGAGCCCAGAAGGCAGAGGTTGCATTGAGCCATGATCACGCTGCTGCACTCCAGCTTGGGCAACAGAGCAAGTCCTAGTCTCAAAAAAAAAATTATATCTTAAAATCCAGAGGGATTAATATAATGCATCACTAAGTATAAAAAGCAAGGTACACAGTAATGTGTATTATATGATCCAATCTTTGTGAAAGACAGAACAAATTAAAATTTGTAAATATTATATATAGGTTTGTATGAACAAGGAGAAAGATACAGAAATGGACAGAACAGGCTGTTCATCTCAGAAACCAGGATCTGAAAAGAGTTGAAAAACTGAAGTTAACTTTTTAACCATAACTGTTTGGTTTTACTAATTAGGATGAGATTTATAATTTTATTACTTTTTTAAGTTATAAAGAAACTGTAAAGAAACATTCCAGCTGCCAACATGTACATGTAATTGTAAAATAAAGGTATTGTAACTGCAATTTTATTACTAAAAGGAAGTCTGACCAAATAATTGTCAAAATAATATAAACTCTCAGCTACTTCTAAAGCCTTAGGAAGATGTTACTCATCATGGAGTAATAGAGTCATAGAAACGTTTTCTTACTGGATCATTCAGGAAACTAAGATTATCAATGGCAGACATTTAAGTCTGGATATAAGAAAATTCTCACAGGCCTAAACAGAAAACTTCTAGAGCTATTAAAGATGAGATTATTATAAGGTCCAATAGATTTTTGGCTATAGTCTTGCAAGACTAATGCAAACAAGCTTTTGGAGTTACCTGGGTAGTCCTGGATTTTGCCTTTTTTCTCCCACCTGGCTTATATTTGAATTTTCAATTGCTCTCTTGGGCCCCAGAGTGCTGGCAGCTGGTCATGTTTCTTCTATATGGAAACTTTGAAAATCATCCTTTGAAAAATCTGACCAGCCCAAGAGAAAATACCTACTCTTACTGACATTATATTTCCCAGCAATTAAGCCAACCAGATAGTTCTGTAATAAATCTCACATGACACAGATGCCACCCATGTGTTCAGAGCTTCCCAATAGCTCATTAGTGCCCCATCCTGCAACAGAAGACAACCAAGATCATCAGACATGTGGAGTGATTCTAGCTTTGTAATAAGAAAGATAGACACAAAGCAAAGAAAAAAGAAGTTGGAAGAAATAATCCATGAAATAAAAAAATACAAAATCTTTCTAAAAGCTGTTAATAATATTTGTAAAAAGATATTATACACAGGAAAGAAGAATATGATGCCATAAAAAATTCTTGAGAATTAAAACTCATCACAGCAGAGTAGAAATCCAATAGAAACAAAAGATCTCAATAAATTCACCCCTTGGTGTACCTTTTCCTCCAGAAGGTAACTAATGAAGTGCCCCCAAACTGATAAATTAATTCAAAGAATGATGTGGTATCTGAGAAGCTGATGCTGTCACCCTGAGAAGAGGGAAGGGATTCTCCAGGACGAGGGTGGGGAGGCTCCAGGATGGCAGGCATGGCCAGATGCAAACCACCTCCTCCCAACATGGGAGTAAGTCAAAGACTCCAGGGAGATACACAGCTGGGAATAAAATTTCCAGGGACTATGTCATCATGACATATCTCAAGCAATTTAAATGGAAATAAAATTGACATGTTCTGGAAAAATATGCTAAAAAACTCAAAAGTGCCTTTAAGGCTGATGAAGACATACAAAATACATATTTTTAATGTGTTATATCATTTTGTATAAAATGGTAATAGTAGAATCTGCCTCATAGTGTTATTGTGAGGTTTACATGATCTGTTAATTGTAAAGCATTTAGAACAGTAAGTGGCACATACTGAGAGTGACAAGGATATTAGCTATTTTATTGATATTTAGGTTATTAAACTCTGGAGTTAGGCTTCCTGGGATCCTGGCTCTACCACTAGCTGTGTTACATTAGGAAATCTATGCAATCTCTCTAAACCTCAATGTCTTCATCTGTAAAATGTGCATGGCAACGGTATCTACCTGATAAGTTAATGCTAAACATTGCTATAAGTGAGGCAATGTGTGCACAGAAATGAGCAAGGTCAGCACTCCATGAATGTTAGATGTTGATAGTAATCAGTTGTATTTTTTAAAAATATATATATACTTTTAATTTTGAAAAGGAAAAAATTCTCCACTATTAAAGAACTCTTTAGCTTTTAGATATTTTTATATTGTGACAACCATATCAGTTGTATTACTTTGCATTGTTTTAATAAACACGTGATATTCCCACATCATCTCAGTAAATACACTTTTAAGCATCTTCCAAACACATCATCAGAATAACTTAAAATGCATCAATAACTCATTAAAAATACATCAGTAAATCATTCATGGAACATTCAGATGGTTTATAGTTTGGCTCTCACAGAGAAGACTGGATGGAACATCTTTGCTTTTGGATTGAGCTTCTTGGATTATTTCCCGACTCCTTCACATAAGGAAAGTACACAAACATTTTGCTCTCTCACACATGCTCTTCATGGCAGAATTCCAGGCTCCACAGCCACAGCCAATCCAGCAAACATTTCAGCTCCCTCAACATCTTTGGCTTCAGTACCAAAATCAAAATGAAATGCTAATTGAGTAAGAATTCATGGCTTTGAATGTGGGTATTTTCAAAAATTCCTCTGGGAACTTAAAATTTATTCTATTTATTGTAATATTCTACAGATTATTTCTATAACTATTTCATTCTCAAGTTCTATTTATTGCTACTAAAGTCCCTCTCCCACTCTTAATTTTGCACCTCATCCCCAAAAATACTTTAAAGACTGTTATTTATGCACATACATGAAATGTTACAATTTTTCTAGCAATCTTTACAATAATATTAGTCTTCCCATTTTGCCAAATGATTTAACCCCCAAAATGAAGAATTTGTATGGAAGATACTTTCTGCCAGTTACAATATTATTTCTTAGATTGAGGTAAATTATTGGCCCATGGAGAAAAGGAGACAGTTGGATCTCTTACAGAGATGCTAGTCTGTCCTTCTCGAGGCTTTGGAGTCACATCTTCGCACTACTCATCATTACCTGTATAATTATGTTAGAAATGCCAGTCCTTGCCTTCCACTAACCTTCCAAGAGCACTTGTGGTAATTTGTTACATCAGTAATAGAAAATTAACACACCTCTGTAGCAAACATGGCCATCTACGGTCTGTGGGTAGACACATCTCCCTCTTTGACCACAACCTGGAAAAGCTCTCCAATTTTAAGAAGTCATAAGATTAGATTAGGTTCACCTGGATAATCCAAGTTAACCTTCCCATCTCAAGACCTTTAACTGAATCACATCTACAAAATCCATTTTTTTTTCCATGTAAAGCAACATAATCCTAGATTCCAGGGGTTAGGAGTGGACATCTTTGAGGGCCATTATTCTGCCTAGCACACGGGATTGCTGACCCAAACTGAACCAAGCATATCATCTCTCTGGATAAGCTGATTTTAGGATATAGTACTTGGTGGAAATGTAATATAGAATTGGGCTGGCTTACAGAGACACACACAGAGAAAGAAGTAGAGGAAAGTGATGTCCTGTGACCCCTAGAGATTGACAGGGTTACCTTTGGACATTCCAGATGTTGCATCAGGCCTGCCATGGCCCTCTGATACTAGAACACTGACACTCAATCATGTGACAACTGCTCTTCCCCCCACAGCCATTTAAACTTTTAGAAGGTGGGGCAAAGAGTAAGCACAGAGTAGCTGCCAGATGGTATCAAGAAAGATCTCCTGACTCTATGGAGTTTGTCCCAAAGTGCTTTTGGCAGTTTACGGAGCCATGTGTTCATGAAGCGATGGAAGCTTATAAGTGGATATCACATTTCCAAATTCATTAGGGCCTTGAAAACAAAGTGGTAGTGGCTATAATTCCTTGAAATGCTCTGTCTATAGGTGTGAGAGAGGATTAAACAGAAAAATGTATAAAAGGGGGTACTAGGGGAGAAAAATGTTTTCAAGATTATTTGTCCATATGTTAATTGGATCTATACCTCTCAATTGCAACTCATCTTTCTTACTAAATCTTAATATCTCCCTTTCAAGGCTTCCTCACTCTCAAATTAGATGTCATTCATTTAATTTAGTCAACAAATATCTGAGCACTAACCCTGTGCCACTCATTGAGTTAAGAGCTGAGAATGCACAATGCAAAGACGAAGTAGGATCTTCCTCTTTTGATTCCACGTTTAACTTTCTCCTGGCACTGACCACTTCCTGCTTCACAGGAGGGTTCTCTATCTTCTCTACCTGAACACAGCCAATCCCACTGCTAATATGTAATCCCTTAAAAAGGAGACACTGAATTTTCTCTATTATGGGACTGCTCATAGAACAGTGCCTGTCCTAACATAAAGGAGCACGAGAATTCAACAATCTTTCATTAAACATTCATTCTACACATGAAACTAGGTACAGTTGAAGATTTAAATGAAATTTAAAAACATCCCTGACTAGAAATTTCCAGTAGAATTTAGGAGACTTGTCTCTACACTAAATATAAACGGCAACAAAAGGGAATAGACCCTAAAACCACAGGAGGGATGCTAGTATGACAGGGATGGAGAGAAGTGAAGCACGACTGTGAGGTGGAGTTAATATACCTCCACAAGGGCGACCTTGTTGTGGGTCTCAAAGTTTGGGTAGGATTTGACTGGGCCAAAGAGACAGAAAAGAAGAGAAAGAGCATGATGAGCAAGAGCTTCAGTGAGGAATGAATTTCTCTTTGGAGGACCACAGAGATACAAGCTTCTAAAGACCATAGGCCTTGTATTGGAGAATGGGGAGAAATAGTTGGATGAGAAGGCTAAAGCCAGGTTATCTGAGGCTATCTCCTTTCCCTCATACCTTTCCAAATGAGAAGCAACTGAAATCATAGGACCTCCTTTGCTTTTCTATTGGGTGAATGTTTCTCGGTCTTGGTGTGAGTCTCAGTGCCTACATAATTAAAGCTTACTGAAGTGTTCCCTTGGCAATTTTAGAGAAATATGTCCTTTATGCTAACATGTTCATATTGACAGTCTATATCTAATTAAATAGTTGCCTGTATAGTTTTATGATGCCTCCAAGTGTGGATAAAAGAAAAATCAAACTCCTATTCTTGGAAAGTCACGAGGATACTTGTTACACTGATCAAAGGGCAATGGAAATGATCCAGTGAGGATTTTGCTCCATTTCTCACAATTATTTAAAATCTACCTCAAATGCCTGTTCCTCTACAATGTCTCCCGAGTCCTTCATTCTGAATAGCACCTCTGTCTCTGTTTCCAAAGCACTAACTGATCCCTGTGATAGGGCACTTCCCAGCCAGGCTGATATGTAGACTTGCTTGCCTGTGTGTCTTTTCCCCATAAACCGTGAACTTCCTTTTATGAACAATAATTGCAGCTAACATTTTGGAGGGTACTCCTATCTGCCAAACTCCATGATGAGTGTTTCACGTGGATTATTTCCTTTATTCACTAAATAGTCCTTTAAAATGATGCTATTATTCATCTTCATCTAATAGATAAGGAAACTAAGGCAAAAAAAAATTCAGTGAAATAATAAGTCCAAGCACACAGAACAAGTAAGGAATAGGGTTAGCCTGGTCCCAAAAGCCATGCCATCACCGTTGCCCCATACTGTCTCTTGGCACAGGCAGAGGTCATGTCTTGAATTCATCACTGCTACTCCACTGGACCCAACTTAGTGCCTGACACAGGGAGGGGTTCAGTCCATACTTACTAGTTTTGAGTCAAGCAGAATTGCCAGGCACAGTGATCCCCTTTGCTGTGACTGACTGGGAGTCTGATTCTCTGCTGTAAAGACAACGAGGGTGCTCTCTCTGCTCTACTTCGTTTCTCCTGTTTCCTTACTCCTCTTCCTTCCTAGCCGCCCCATGTGGATTCAAAGTTACAGCTTAGTGCAGACAAAGGGAATACAAGGTAAAAGGACCAATGTGGGAGTGAGAGAAGAGAAACAAGGAATTCCAGAGGCTGGGGGGAGAGTGAGGAAAAGAGAAAGTGATTCCAATTTATCACTTTAGCTTAATATTTAACCTAATGAAAACAAAATCATATCTGGAATTTGGAAGTCAATATTTTGACGGCTGGTTCAGTACCCTTTTCTTTGTTTTGACAGTCTGAGAATAATCCAATGGGTGTGGCTTAAAGACATCGGTCACGTGTGGAATTGAAATCAGATGTTACACAAGCAACAAAATAAACTTCTGTGTAATATATCTGCTTTATACACTCAAGCAGAGAAGAAATCCACAAAGACTCACCAGTCTCCTGGTCTGCAGAGAAGACAGAAACAACATGAGCACAGCAGGAAAAGTAAGCAAAAAATATATTACTCTTGGTAATATATTCTCATCAATATAACAAAGAAAGGAATACAGTATTTGATGAATAATTTAAAATTATTATCTAAATTAGAAATGATACACTGAAATATGATATGCAATATACACCTCAATATGTAATGTATACTGAACTGCAGTGGAAATAAGCTATTCTTAAACATCGTTAACAGGAATGTATAAAACCTGTATCTATTAAGTCTTTATTTCCTACATTAAATAAATTTGCAAATATGATAGTTTATTCCAAACTAATCATGACTGATTTGTAAATCTAAAGTTAGAAAAGTCTTTAATCACAAGTTATCTTTATAATAAGATACCATAATTCAAATGTGTTATTATTTGTATTCATATTTTTATGAACACAAGAAAGTTGTCTGATAGAAGTTTGATGAGAGGAATTTGATTCAGAAGACTGAAATATCCGTCAACCTTACTATAAAATATCTTACAAAATGCTCTTTGATCTCACAGCATTAGAATCATCAAGGTTAAGCAAGACATCAACATGCAAATTCTGATTAAAAGGGGTCCATTATGATACAATTCAGGGAATTTCCACAAAAATCCTATGGAACAGTATCTTCCCCATTTAAAAGTTAATATGGTTTCACAGAAAATTGATAATACAATTTGAATAATAATACAATTCGAATCACTTACCACTAGGAATACAGATAGTTGTTTTTTTCTTCTATAAATTTGTGCTTATTTGTTCAATGTGTTTACAGGTGCATGTGGTCATTCAATATAATCAATTGATATTTTTTAATTATTTAATTACATAAACCTGTGCAAGTATTGCCAGTTGTTTGTTGTGTTAGGAGTGTACCACACAGTAGAATATCTCACCATGATAATTCAGTTTAAAGGTTCTGAGGCTTCCCTCTACGTTGTGTGACAAACAGGTTCATATCAATAAGACCAGTTGGAAATCACCAATAGCCCATTGTTACTGTTCTTATTCCACCTCACTTTACTTCCATTTATTACTAATTAATATTTACATTCCTAATAGAAAATTACTAAAAAAAAAGAAAATTCAAATTTACCAAACTCAACTTAAAATAATGAGTTCATAGAGCAAAAGTATAAACCAACTATATTAATGAAAATAATAACTGATGAAATAGACAATCCTCCCCTCTTGGGTGCAACATCAATAACTTAGCTTTTGACAGCATTTCATTTGTGTTTACCCATCCTGCATTTTATTTCCCTCAAATGCTAAATGGCGACAATACTAACATCTATCTCATGAAGTTATTTTGAGAATTAAATGAATACTGTAAAGCACTTAGAATCATATTTGGTACATGATTAAATATTAGCCACTATTAAATATTAATATTTAAATAAATATTAGCCACTATTATTATTATTGCTATTTAACTTTTTGCTAACTTTTTAACATCACAGAGTACTGAAAATGTGAGGCTAGATTAATTGTTATTCTCTGTACAGCTGGCTTTCAGACTCTGGGAAAATTATTCAATCACTGAGTCATTTGATCCTCAGTTATTTCAGCTGTAAAATAAGCCAATAATTCAATAGTACTGTCCTGGTAGCAGCCTTGTCAGGTTTAAAAATAATGCGCATTGTTTATAGCAGCACAATTGACAATTGCAAAAATATGGAATCAACCCAAATGCCCATCAACTAACAAGTGGATAAAGAAAAGGTGGTACATGTACACCACGGAATACTACTCAGCTGTAAAACAGACGAAATAATGGCCTTTGCAGCAACTTGGATGGAGCTGGAGGCCATTATTCTAAGTGAAGTAACTCAGGAATGGAATACCAAATATCCAGTGTTCTCACTTAAAAGTGGTAGCTAAACTGTGAGGACATAAAGGATAAGAATGATATAATGGACTTTGGGGACTGAGGGAAAAGGGCAGTAGGGGGAATGAGAGATAAAAGACTACATATTGGGTTCAGTCTACACTGCTCGGGTGAGGGATGCAAAATCTCAGAAATCACCACTAAGGAATTTATCCATGTAACCAAAAACCACCTGAACCCCAAAAACTATTGAAATTAAAAACCAATCAATGGATAAATTTTAAAATAAAAATAAAAATAATGCATGTAATTTACCCAGCACAGGCCACAATGTGCCTGTCACATCGTAAGCACCTAATAATAAGAAACTTCCTACTATTAGTACCTTCTGTCTAAGTATTCTGATATTTATTTTGGCATTGACCATGTTGAACATCCTACAAAGTTGAAAAATTTGGCAAATAAATAATGAAAATGAATTGGCAGAAAAATAAATCTCAATTGAATTTTTTAATTATATTTGCAATTATGTTGATTCTTTCTAGAAAGGGCTCTGCAAACTATACATGCTTTACCACAATAAAGATGGGTTTTACAGTATACTGCGAAGCACTAGAAATATATGCTGCACTTTATTTTTAAGAACATCTATGGATAAGCTCTGCTAGACAGAAATTCAAACACACTGTTTCTCCAGTTTTAAAATATACATGTGTGGGTCTGAGTCTACACACATACACATGTGCGCGCATACACACACACACCACCAACTCTAATCTCTATAATATTTGGCTCAAATCTAAGCTGGAAGGAGTCTCTACACATAAATTAGATTACAAAACAGGCTGCAAAAGCTAAGTTTCAAATGAGTAGGAAACAAGTAGCACACAGAAGTGGTGGAGAGAGAAAATTAAAAGAGGACAATAAGCAAATAGAGAGAGAAATAAATATCATCATACGTAGGAAGGTAAACCTGTAGAACTGTTCTTATGGAGTCAGATCCTTTTGGCCTAAGCAGAAAATTGAGCAAGAAAGCAGTTTATTTTATGTAGACAGACACTGACTCTGTCAGCAAAATAAAGGTGACTTCTAACTTCATGTATCAGCCTATAGTTGTGGGTAAACAAGCATTTTCAGGACAGCATTAGGAAATATCAGGAATAAACACCTTCAGAGAAAAATACAACAACATAAGAATGGCCTAAATAAATATATTCCATTTTTCTCAATGTCTTATTATACTTTGTTTATCTTTCCTTATGTTATTGCTTTTTAAAAAGATACTTTTATTCTCTTTATAAACCAGAGTACTTCATTTCCATGGAGCTCTTGTTAGGTACCAGACATGGGACCCAATATTACATGTACAAAGATGAAAAGACACAATTTCTGACTTCCAGAGTGGGAAAACACTGTCACCATCTCTCTGTTTGATTTTCTAGGTCATCAAATGCAAAGCAGCTGTGCTATGGGAAGTAAACAAACCCTTTTCCATTGAGGATGTGGAGGTTGCACCTCCTAAGGCTTATGAAGTTCGCATTAAGGTGAAGTATTTTTCCATTTGTATTTCATTTTACATTTAAAAAACTCAGAGAATATTAAAATGGAAACATCAAAAAATCCGCCAAGGGGCATATCTTACATGATCATCCAGAAAATAAAATTACATTTGTTGTCAAGGAAAGGTAAAATTTAAATTTTAAATGTTTAAAAAGTGATCAAAGAGTACATACAGTATAATTCCAGTAAAATACAAAAGAATTTATATGTTTGTACAGAAAAAAATTCCAAAGGATATTTATCTAGACTTCAAAATCAATTAACATTATTTTCCATATGTTACTTTGCTATTTCTACTTCTGTTTTTTAAAGCGTGCATTCTTGTATAAGACTTAAATATTTCAGATTATTCTGAATTGTTTAATTCAAGAAGGGAAGGTAGAGTCGGGTTTTAGACTGAATAACCTTGAGGATAAACCGAATCTTTCATATTTAGGAATAGTAGGGAGTATTAGCAAAACCTTTGAATAGATTTTAGAAGCACAATTTCAGGAATTTGGGTATGTTAAATTTATCTAGTTACAATCTTTTCTGAATCTGAACATCTTCTCTTTATTCTGTAGATGGTGGCTGTAGGAATCTGTCGCACAGATGACCACGTGGTTAGTGGCAACCTGGTGACCCCACTTCCTGTGATTTTAGGCCATGAGGCAGCCGGCATCGTGGAAAGTGTTGGAGAAGGGGTGACTACAGTCAAACCAGGTACAGGATTCACACTCAGGAAACACGCTTGGTTCATCATCCCAGGATTTCCCAGCCTGGATGAGGAAACCGAGGCAACGAGAGACAAAAGGGCTTGCAGAAGGTCACCGCGCAGACAGGACTTCAGGGTTTCCTCTTTCCCTCTCTGCCTGCCTGACTCAAGCATGTATGTCTTCAGGCACGCATGTATTCTACCCTTCAACCATTATGTACTGAGCATCTGCTAGATGCCAGGCACCAGATTAGAGCCTGGATATACGTGAGGATCAAAAGGGACACAGTGCCTACCAGCTTGGCATTCATAATCTAATAACTTCATGTTAGTGTTGCTGAAGTGTCTTCTGTCAGGGCCCAGACAGAAGTAGAAATGGGAGGAGGGAAAAAACTTAAATATAGAAACTGTTCTGTGCTGAGTTCACAAAATGGAGGCTGCGTGGTTACAGCTGAATAAACACCTTTTCTTAGGTGACCTATGCTGCTCCTTCACCAGTTTCCTCTTCCAACATGGTCTCTCTTCCTGAGCATGGAATCAATGAAACAGGCTAGGTGAAAGGAAATGAAAGAAACATAGAAGGAAATGTCCCACCATCAGCAATGTCTGCCTTATTACCTTTAGCCATGCTTAAATGCAACTGGTTACAGATTACTAATTATTTTATCTTCAATATTTATTTTACCCTAATCTTATGTATTAATATAAATACTTTTAGAAGCAAAGGGTTAATAACTAGGACATTGCCATACTATCATTTTCACATAAACTTTACCTATAAAATGTTAATGCACCAACCATTTTTCTTGACCATGTGAAATGTATAGCATAGGTGATTAAAAATAAAAATTACGTTTAATTCTTAAAAATCACTTTAGCCTGTAGATTCACCCTGCACCCTTACCAAATACCAATTTAAACTGTGAACAGAAAATAATAAAATAAACTGTCCAAATTATGTTTTAGCTCTATTTCCTTTAGCTAGAAATAAATTAACAACAAAATGACAGCCTTACTTTTTACCCCTACTCCCTCCACCATAACAGGAAAAGTAGATAATTCACAAATTATCAGCTAAAAATATTTGTAAGTCAATTCTTATCCTAAAAGAAAGTGCCTAACTTGTGAAGGGCTGAAGCTTTCAGAGAAATTTCTGGAATTCTTCTTTGTCCCATTTTTGTTAGTTTTTCTGGAAAAAAAAAAAAGAAACACCTAGGATATTTTTTAAAGCATTCATTTCATAAAAAAGATAAGCACAGTCACTTTGAAAAGCCAAGAATTGATTCAAAATTCTCGTATGTATTGTAAATCAATATTTTACAAAATACCAGATCTTCCCAATATCTACGGGCCCTATAATAGATGACTTTCAACTAAAATTTATATTTGTAGTAAGAATATTTAAGATTTAATTAGTTAAGTTTTAAATAAAATGATACTTGCAAAGCCTCCAGGAGAAATCAGTACACTGCGTAAAAGTTAACTATTAATACAGAGGAAGCAATTTTTTAATTTGTGGGGTCTCCCACATATGCGTTTTCTCTTTAGGAATCCTCAGGCACTTATAAACCCAAACTGAAAACAATGCTGTGGCAGGCATTAAAAATGACATAGTTATGATCAAACTCTATTCCTTAAAGACTGTTAAAGAAACATGCTTCTAATTAATACACCTGAGCTTTAAGTTTTTGCGGTATTAATTCCTGCATAGAAATTTAAGAAGAACTTGTTTTTTCTTCTCCAGGTGATAAAGTCATCCCGCTTTTTACTCCTCAGTGTGGAAAATGCAGAGTTTGTAAAAGCCCAGAAGGCAACTACTGTTTGAAAAATGAGTAGGTTTCTGATGCTCTCTTTGCACAGACTTTGAGTTTGCACATTAGTTATGCTCCTGTCTCATGCCTTTGTGTGTCTGTATATTGCACTGCCCAGTTTGAGCAATCCTCGGGGGACCCTGCAGGATGGCACCAGGAGGTTCACCTGCAGGGGGAAGCCCATTCACCACTTCCTTGGCACCAGCACCTTCTCCCAGTACACGGTGGTGGATGAGAATGCAGTGGCCAAAATTGATGCAGCCTCGCCCCTGGAGAAAGTCTGCCTCATTGGCTGTGGATTTTCGACTGGTTATGGGTCTGCAGTTAATGTTGCCAAGGTGGGAATGACAATGGATGAGAAAACTGCTTACATGCAGACTGTCAGGAACCAAAAAGGAAGCAATTTCTTGCAAGAATCATAGATTATTTCTGTAGATTTGAAGTGTCGATTATGAGTAGAAAAACGGCCCAGAAGGAATTGAGAGCACATGCTAGAAATTTCACCAATTTATTGCTGATAAAAAGTTGTTAAGAGTAAAGATGTCATTTACAATAATTTGTCTTCTGAATTTGCTGTTTATGGGAGCATGAAATTTTAGGCCTGAGAACTCATTTAGTAATTCATTCAACAATTAGAGAGCACCTATACATGCCTCAGGCACCAGAGTTTCTGCTAGCTTCTGACATAGCAAAAGTAAATGAAATAAGCGTTTGCCCTTGAGGAGCATCTAGTCTGTGGATCCTCTACTCCCAGAATTAGGATCAACAGTAGAGTCCAAAACCTTACCTGATGCACTTCCAAACCACGGCTCACCCACTCTGTGGATTCTTACACGGAAAGTAATGAAGCTTCAGTGATGCGTAATTCACTCATTATGGGATTACGCTAAAACTAACTCCCCTGCCATGAACACACACATATACTTCAGAAGTGGTAAATTTTAAGCAGAACTTCTTTAAAGGCTCCTCATCTGAGTAGGCTGAAAATCTAGTAGTATGCTTTATTTTATGCAACCGAGGTCCAGAGTTATGAAGATATTTGCTCAAAGTGTCAGTGCTGAGACTAAAATATCTTTTTAATATGAGAGCTGTGATTAAAATATCTTTTTCAATTCTCCTGCTGAATCTTAGCTCGCAATACGTAATTATCAGTGTTTTAAAATCACAGTCACGAGTCTTGTATTTTTCTAAGTAAGGTAGAAAATGGTGTTGTCCCCATAGTATGAATAACACTTGGTGAATGAATGAGTGAATAGATACCCTTAAGGGAATATAAGGATGAGATTACTTGGGACAGGAAAGCATGTCACCCACAATGAAGACTGACTGTGGGAGACTAGGTTTAATAAATAATCACTAGCCAACCAAAAAAACAATTCAGAAGGCATCTTTTCCAAATTTCTGACTTTAGCACTTAGTACCTTGTTCATTTGCCTCATCCGTCTTAGCAGGTGGTCAAAGAGAGCCTATTCAAGACAGAAGATGAGGCTACTCATAACAGTAGATTGTATTTATTATTGACATATAGACAAACGTTTCATTGCTGTGTTGTTCACTAGTGTATTTTTAAAGCAGGGATATACTGGTCACAACTACTGAACATAAATGAACCAAGGCGTTAATTACTGAGGGTTTAAGTGGAATATTTTTCAGTCTCTTGGAGTAGCCTTTTCCACTTATTTTATTTTCCAAATATTGCCTTGGTGTATGTATGAGATATTGAAGCTGACTATCATGGGATTTCAGCAATTGAGAGTCCCTTCAAGACTGTAATCACTGCCATCTGGATCTCAAAGATCATCCAGTCCCCTGGTTCCCAGCCTAACTTTCCCATTGGAGTCACCTGGGGACTGAGTTCCACCTGCAGAGATTCTCATTTAATTGACATGGGCTGTGACCTGGACGGTGGGAGAGTTTGTAAAGCTCCCCAGATGAATCTAATATGCAGCAGTTTGAGAACCACTCAACTAGTTCATCCTTTTGAATTTAAAAATAAAGCAACTGAAGCCAGAAGAGGTTTCAATAAAAGGTTGGACAGAAGAGTCTAAATAGCTCTTCATAAACACATAGACATGGCACTTTATAAAGCTTAGGCACTTTCTAACAATCATTACTGAATCCATTTTTGCATTTTCTGAAAATATAGGTCACCCCAGGCTCTACCTGTGCTGTGTTTGGCCTGGGAGGGGTCGGCCTATCTGCTGTTATGGGCTGTAAAGCAGCTGGAGCAGCCAGAATCATTGCAGTGGACATCAACAAGGACAAATTTGCAAAGGCCAAAGAGTTGGGTGCCACTGAATGCATCAACCCTCAAGACTACAAGAAACCCATTCAGGAGGTGCTAAAGGAAATGACTGATGGAGGTGTGGATTTTTCGTTTGAAGTCATCGGTCGGCTTGACACCATGGTATGTACCATGACATGCCCTGAGATTTCTGCCTCTGCAACCTGGAAGATGCATTTAGGCTGCAGAATATATGTTTTATATATAAAGGATATTTTTAATGATGAATGGAAATTTCCCGTCATCTGTTACCTGGCTTGTTTAATTTTTGTTATGAGAAATCTTTTCTTCCATCAACTATGCAAACCTGTCTCAAGTCATATTTCCTCTAGAGGAAAAGAAAAGGACTTGTTTTCCTTAACTGAGCTATTACAGATTTACTTTATTAATTTTTAGTTAAAAACTGTAAGTTCAAGTAAACATAAATAATACAAATTCTATTCTCAAATTGAAATGTTTTATTTTTCTCCCACATTCTTAAAAAAAGGTTTAATAATTTTGCATATGTTCTTAATAAATTCCAAATTTTAAACATGTTACTATTTGAGCAAAAGAAATGAGCAATTTTAGGCCAACTGCTGTTTTATTAACAAAAATATGCCCTAAGGAAATTGACTGCTTTGAGACATCACTGTATTTTATCACAGAAACTGGACAGTGCCTGGCACATAGCTAGTACCCAATACTAGTTGGACTGAATACTTTGAAAAGTCAACAGTCTCTACTAAACATACAAAAATCAGCCAGGTATGGTGGTGTGGCACACACCTGCAATCCCAGCTACTCGGGAGGCTGAGGCAAGACAATCTCTTGAACCTAGGAGGCGGAGGTTGCAGTGAGCCAAGATCGTGCCATTGCACTCCAGGCTGGATGACATAGTGAAACTACATCTCAAAAAAAAAAAAAAAAAAAAAGGAAAGAAAAAAGAAAAAAAAAGAAAAGTCAGTAGACTTTACCACCCACAAAGTTTAAAAGCTATGCATCTCATAGCATTGCTTACAGATTACATGAGACAACGCATGTGATATACTTAGCACAGTGCTGCCTGTCATATGGTAAGCTCCCAATAAACATCAGCTTTTTTTTTTTTTTTTTTTTTTTTTGAGACAGGGTCTCACTCTGTCACCTAGGCTGAAGTGCAGTGGCATAATTATAACTTGCTGCAGCCTCAACCCCTGGGATTCAAGCGATTCTTCTACCTCAGCCTCCAAAAGTGCTGAGAGTATAGGCACGAACCACCACACCCAGCCTCAGTTGGCATTATTGATATGAAATACTATTTCCAATCTTGCACTGCTTGCATCACCTTTGGCTTATTACATGGTATTTCTTCCAAACAGTTACAAATATCAATTGCAATGGGAAACACATCTCTACCTATATTTCACCTACCCAGCATTCTCTAGAATCCTACTCAAAAAGTCTCCAGAAACCAACAAATTTCCATTGCTGAGGTTTTCTAGAAGGTCCAGCAGTGTGGGTTACAGGGAGGGGCACCCTAAGATCAAAGCTCTCGGCAGCCTTGGCCTGGAACAGATGCCACAGAGGAATAAAATGTCAAAAGAATTCAACTTTTTCCAGGGCTACAGCTTTTCTCCTTATGCTCTTTTTCTACATTTTCATCCATTTTCTCATGTGGAACTCGAGTGTACCTTATCTCAAGATACCAAATGTCTGACAGCCACATGTTCTGAGGATGTGTGGTCTTCCAACAGTCAGAATCCAAAATCAAAGAACTAATCATTATATACCTATGGGGATCCTAAACCATTTTCTAACTACAGAACGTGTTCCAAAAGCTGACTGGAAAACATTTTCTGTACTGTCTCTTGAGGTTTCCAAATAATCAGTGTATTTTAATGTAAAACCAATATGTATTTGGGGAGATAATAAAACAACATTTAAAACATGTCCATTTGAGAAATGGGCAGTAGAATAGAAATCCACTTAAGAGGGAGACCGTCAAGTGGACAAGAGACAAATTGCAGTGATATAATCGTTTATCTTGTTCACTGTCAAAATATCTGGTTGAAAGTACTGGGTTCAAAATACCTATGTAATAAATCAATGAAAAATGAATTAACCAGCTCACAGATCACCTGAGAATTACGTGATGATGAAATTTTATGCTTTATGCATGTTTATAATGATGCCTGCCTCCTTATTCCTTTATTAGGAAAAATTAAGTGCACTCCAATTTATTCATCCATCCTTTCATTAAAAAAAAAAAACACTTTCTGGGCATTTCCTAAATCCAAAGCACTATCCTATGCAAAAAAGAGGAATGAAGGAGCAAAAGACATGATCTCTTTCCTCTACACACTCACAATCCAGTTAAGCCTATTACATGATATTGTGCATTATGAGTAGGAACTATGAGACTCCACGTTAAAGATGCCAAATATTCACTTTATTCCAGATGGCTTCCCTGTTATGTTGTCATGAGGCATGTGGCACAAGTGTCATCGTAGGGGTACCTCCTGATTCCCAGAACCTCTCGATAAACCCTATGCTGCTACTGACTGGACGCACCTGGAAGGGGGCTGTTTATGGTGGTATGTAGTTGGGCTCAAGTGCCAAATTCTCATTAACATCAATATATCTCTACTTCTACAATTGACAAGGTGAGGTTTTGAAAACAAATCAAAAATAAATTAAAATTTCTTTTCTATCTACAGTCTCCAAATCAACTAGATATGGAACTAATGCAGACAGAAGGTCCCAATATAAACTTTTCTGTTGTCACCATAACCCAGGATCTTTCATCTCCATCTGTTTTTGTACTTGTGACTGTGTAAGGCATGGACATTTTTAGTAGAACATGGAAATCTACAACAATATTTCATATCTACACCCAAATTTAGAGAACTGATAAATTTGCTCCTCTACTTTGGGCATAAACATCTGTAGTATTATTTCTATGTGAGATACAAAAGAACTAAGAAACTTTGTTTAACTGTGATTTTTTTTATGTCAAGGCACTGTAAAAGCATATTGAAGTATTCCATCTCTACTTATCCTCAGTTATAGCAGTCTGGAATGCAGCACCTTTTCTAAACTTTCATTTATATGGAAAATCTCTTCAATTCTTCTACTGATCCTGGTCGAATCCAACAATGATACTGTCTTCTTTTCAGGCTTTAAGAGTAAAGAAGGTATCCCAAAACTTGTGGCTGATTTTATGGCTAAGAAGTTTTCATTGGATGCATTAATAACCCATGTTTTACCTTTTGAAAAAATAAATGAAGGCTTTGACCTGCTTCACTCTGGGAAAAGGTAGATTTTAAGTTAGTTTTCTGTTTTCCTTTTTTTCTACTACAGGGGATTGTCTAGCAGAGAATGAAAAGGGTGGAAGGATGAGAAAAAATAGTCTCTTGGTTTTCCATTACCTGTTCAGTCTTTGCATGGAGCGCTTGTAGGATCATACTGTGAGAAGCTAAAAACAGTTGCTTTGCATTTCCTATTCTGCTGAAGTCAAATTATGTTGATTACTGCAAATCTAAATGATCTGAGCCACTCAGCCTTCCTTAAAAGAGAACACTCACATTTGCCAAAAAAAAAAAAAAAAATCACAAAAAACAAGTCTATTTAAACAACTATTAAACAACCATAATTATAACATGGTGACTTTGAATCCTCTTCCTTCTACCTATGTAAAGCTGACACTAAGTGTCTGATATTTAAATAATTTTCAGGACAAACTCAACATTTTCATTGCAGGAGTAGGTGAAACTACATTGGGATTGTTTTCTAGGTAGATAATACTAGTTTTTCTCTTTTTCTTTTATAGTTTAAGGAAAATTTTTTAACAATAAAAGTTAGCATAAAAGAGTACTAAGCACTATTTTAAATGTTTGTCGTACATATTCTCTGAAGCTTAGAAAAATCAGCCAATTCTATTTCCTATCTCTAATATTTAACAGGTACAACCAGCTAATAAAATGCATTTTGTCACCTGCATTTACATGAGGCACAACTGGAAACACGCAGTTATATCTAACCTTTGTCTTCTAGTCCAGAGTCTGAGATTTTTCTGCTATCCCACACTTATTTTCCTGAGATTTTCAACTTTAAATAGTGTTTCTTTGGCATTCACACAATCATTATACTAGATACTTTAACTGACAACATTCTTGAGGAAGGAAGGAAACTAGCACTCACAGAGCACCGGCTGTTCTACTAAATGTCTTACCTGCATTATCTCATGTGATTCCCGAACAATGTTCAGTGTCAGTCTCTATCTCACTATCTTAGAGAAGAGAAACTGAGACATGGAGAAGACATGACTTTGCCAAATCATCAAGTGGTAGTAAGGGGAGCCAGGATTCAAAAGTAGACCTTGTTATTAGCAAATCTATTCGCTTTCTGTTGAACTGCACTGCCCCTCAAGAGTGCGTGTACATATGGAAAACAGTAGTCATCAAAGGTTAGTTATCATTGTCATTATTATTACCATTGACATCATCACTGGGATCATCATCATAAGATTGAAAAGATGATGGCAAATATAGAGATGAACAAAACCAGAGGACAGTGTTGAACAACATAAGAAGTCATGAAGCATGCCTAAATTCATTTTATGAGAATGTCATATAGTAATATGCATATGTAAATATAATTAATCCTATCAATAAGCAAAGATTTAAAATTGTAATATTGAATATTGGTAAGAATAAGGTAAGTTGGGCGCTTTCATGTACTTTCAGTAGTAATTGATACATACTTCTGGAAAAGCAATTTGGTAATATGCATCAGAAACCCTTAAAAAAATAACTGAATCATTTGCCCCAGCAATTCCATTTCTAGAAATCTATTCTACAGAAATAATCAACTATTCAAACATACATATATGTTTACTCGTTAGAACTTTAGAAACATTCTAAAGTTCAACACAAGGAAAATAAATTCATAAATTCCAGTCATCTATTAGAAATGAATGAAACCACCAAAAAGAAATGACTTCACTGGGAAATTCTCATGATTTAATTTTAGGCTTATTTAATGAAGAATATAAATTGTATGTACTGTATATGCAATGTCTCAAATTTTCATCAAAAACAGTAAAACATGCACATATTTCTAGAAAAAGTTCATAGAAATTCAGGAAAACATTGAGAATTATTATTTCTAGGTTGGGGGATTATGGATTACTTTTACTTTCTTCTTCCTGCTGTCTTGCATTCTCTGAATTATGTGCATATATTTTTCTCATATATGCATATACATATATGTTAAAAATTAAAATTATTAAAGAGTCACAAAGACCATCATTTTCTAAAAATATTTACTCATGAGAAGTTGGTTTATAGAAGAGGCATTAGTTCTAGTGTAAATGTTCCATTTGTAATCTTCACAAGAATAAAGAATCTTAGAATTAATACAAATCGACTTTATTCTCTACTTCTAAGAATGCTTAAACATCTCTGTATCAAAGATCTTTTAAATTTCCAGCATGGTCTTAACTTTGTTAAATTATCAGTTCTTTCAGGCAAGTTATCCATCATCTTATGATTTTTGCAAATTTGTATTTGGGTTTGAATCCCAACACTCCATACTAGATGTGCTACCAGAGCAAGTTATAAATCTTTCTAAGTCTCAGTTTTTATAATCTCTAAAACAGAAATAATATGGAAACCTACCTCCTAGTGTTGATGTTTAGTTTGAAGTTTAAGAAAATGAACAAAGAATGTGACAAATTCTTACTGCAAGTTATTATCCAGTGTTGTTTATATTTCTTATTACACTAGGGACGTGGGCATGTAAAAATGATTTTTTGAAGATGCTAATGTAGAATTGAAGTCTAAATGACAGGCATATTCAGGATGTTGTGAGCGAGATTAAGATTGGAGAAACAATAAAAAAATGAAAATAAAAAAACAAAAGAAAACCAAAATGGATGAACTTCCTTTGACTTGAACCAAATGTATGGGGATGGAAATAGGGTAGCTGGGATCACAGACAGATTTTCACTAAGACAATTCAGATGCTCCTTGGACTCTCACATGGAACCATGTGGGTTGTCTAAATGTTAACAAGTCTCTTCTTTCCTATTGCAGTATTCGTACCGTCCTGACGTTTTGAGGCAATACAAATGCCTTCCCTTGTAGCAGTCTTCAGCCTCCTCTACCCTACATGATCTGGAGAAACAGCTGGGAAATATCATAATTCTGCTCTTCAGAGATGTTTTCAATAAATTGCACATGGGGGCTTTCCAAAAAAATGGAAATTGATGGGAAATTATTTTTCAAGCAAAAATTTAAAATTCAAGTGAGAACTAAATAAAGTGTTGAACATCAGCTGGGAAATTGAAGCCAATAAACCATCCTTCCTAACCATTCTACTGTGTCATCTTTGCCACTGAGGAAAAATATTTCCTGTGACTTCTTGCATTTTTGGTATCTTCATAATCTTTAGTCATTGAATCCAGTGTAGGGGAACCTTCACTTGCCCTGAACACACACCTGCTGGGCCACTGTGCTTGAAGTCTCCTACCTCTATCTCAATTTTCACTCTCGGCATTTTCCTTTTTTAAATAACCTGTACCAAATCCCTAGGGTAAAAGCTATGGTAAGGTAAAGGATAGATGCACATTTACAAGTAGTGAAGGTCCAAGAGTTCTAAATAAAATAAATTTCTTGGGAATTCAAATAAAATTTCCCACATTTTACTACAGTAAAGTGTAGTGTTTTTATGGTTTTTATACTAGTTCTTTATGGTCGATGTACAATTGATTTTTAAAAATAATAGAAGATTTCTTGCCTCATATGACAAAGGCTCAATTACTAATTGTAAAAACTGAACTATTCCTGGAATCATGTTCAAGAAATCTGTAATTTTTGCTTATGAAAGTGCTTCATTGACTAAATAGTATTAGTTTATGGCTATACATGATTATTTAGATGATGACTGAAAATGCATATAAAGTAATTAAAAGCTATATGGTGGCTTTAAGTGTAGAGATGGGGTGGCAAATGCTGTGAACTCAGAATGCAAAATTGGTAACTGAGAAATGGCACAAACACCTACATAATATGTATATTCCAGTGTAGAAATATTGGCTAGGTCTGTAATCAAGTATTGCACAGAAGTGCCTTCATAGGTGCTGAAACAGGATTATGAGAGTGACAGACACAGGAACGAAGAAGACAGGGAGAAAATGTGCATGGTTGTGAGAATATATCCCTTTGATTCTTTGACTTCTCATGATATATGAAAACAAATAAAGTTGGGGGTTGACTTCAATAATATCATGAACGTTTTTGAAATGAAATTCTGAGCATGGAGAAAAATTTAAATTCTGGTATTAAAAAATAATTTAAAAATATAGACAAGGAAAAAATGTTTTCATATATATGACCAAAAAAAAAAGATATTTCTAAAATCCTGGTGCTTTTTCATTTAAAAATAGACAACCAAAGAGGAAAATGAACAATGATGGAAATTCATGGAGGAGGAAATTAAAATGGCAAAATAGTATATTAAATGGCACTGAGCCTTGGGAGTGGTCAAAAAAAAAAAAAGCAAAATGAGACATTACTGCTTACTTATTAACTTACACTGTTGGTAGAAATGTGCATTGTTGTAGGTTTCTGACAAACAATTTGTGATTTTTATTAAAATTTTAAACATGCACATCCCAAGCAATATCATACTTGGGAATTGACTCTATAATTATAATTGTCTGTGTATAAGAATATAGAAACAAGGCTATTAGCTACAGCCCTACTTGTAGAAGAAACAAAAATTTTTAAACTCTCTGATTGATTGACAGAATAAGGAATGATAACTCCCTATTTTGAATGGTAAGTGGATCTTATTTTAAAAAATAGGGAAATGGGCATGATGACTCATACCTGTAAACCAGTGCTTTGGGACGCCAAGGCAGGTGGATCACTTGAGCTTAGGAGTTCTAGACCAGCCTGGGCAACATGGCAAAAACCTGTCTCTACAAAAAAACACAAAAATTAGCCAGGCATAGTAGCACATAACTGTAGTTCCAGCTACTTGGGAGGCTGAGGTGGGAGAATCGCTGGAGCCCAGGAGGTACAAGTTGCAGTGAGCAATGATGGCACCATTGCACTACAGCTTGGGCAACAAAGCAAGTCCTCATTTCAAAAAAAAAAAAATTGTGTCTAAAAATCTGGAGAAATTACTATGATGCATCAGAAAGTACAAAAAGCAAAGTACAGAATAATGTGTATTATATGATCCAATTTTTGTGGAAGACAAAACAAAACAAATTAAAATTCCTATTTATTAGTATATAGGTTCATATGAGCAGTGAGACACAGAAATGTGTGAAACAGGCTGTTCCCCTCAGAAACCTGGATCTGAAGAGTTGAAGAACTAAAGTTAACTTTTGAACTGTAACTGTGTTGAGCTAATATTATGTAATTTCTTTACATACTATTTTTGAAAGTCTTGAATAGAGGCAGGACAATCAACTTTCTTTAACAATTTCTTCAAGAATGTCAATCACATTCTTTAATCATTTGTAGGAGCTTCACATCAATATTGTCAGTTATGATGAGATGTATGATTGTATTACTTTTTTACCTTATAAAGACACAGTAATGAAAGATTCAAGCTGCCAACATGTATATGTAATTGTGAAATGAGGATTTCAAGGACTGTAATTGAGATTTTAATTACTTTAAAAAATTACTTAAAAAAATTTCTGACCAAATAAATGTCAAAATAATATAAACTATCACAGCCACCTCTAAAGCCTTGGGATGATATTGCTCATAGAGTCATAGAAACGTTTTTCTTACTGGATCATTCAGGAACCTAGTATTATCAATGGCAAACATACAAGTCTGGATATAAGAAAATTCTCGGGGGGCGGAGCAAGATGGCCGAATAGGAACAGCTCCAGTCTCCAACTCCCAGCGCGAAGGACACAGAAGACCAGTGATTTCTGCATTTTGAACTGAGGTACTGGGGTCATCTCACTAGTGAGTGCCGGACAATCGGTGCTG
>NW_012115344.1:0-9313 GCF_000951035.1 Colobus angolensis palliatus | reverse complement strand
AAGTATACATATGTAACAAACCTGCACGTTATGCACATGTACCCTAGAACTTAAAGTACAATAATAAAAATAAAATAAAATAAAATAAAATAAAATAAGAAAATTCTCATAGGCCTTAATAGAAAACATTTAGAGCTATTAAACATGAAATTATTATAAGGTCAAATAGATTTTTGGCTATTGGACTTGCAAGATTAATGCAAACAAGCTTTTAGAGTTACCTGGGTAATCCTGGATTTTGCCTTTTTTCTCCCAAGTGGCTTATAAATGGATTTTTTCTTTTTCTTTTTTCTTTCTTTATTTTTATTTATTTATTTATTTGTTTATTTTGAGACGGAGTCTCGCTCTGTCGCCCAGGCTGGAGTGCAGTGGCGCAATCTCGGCTCACTGCAAGCTCCGCCTCCCGGGTTCACGCCATTTTCCCCCCTCAGCCTCCGGAGTAGCTGGGACTACAGGCGCCCACCACCATGTCCGGCTAATTTTTTTTTTTATATTTTTAGTAGAGACGGGGTTTCACCGTGTTAGCCGGGATGGTCTCGATCTCCTGACTCTGTGATCTGCTCGCCTCGGCCTCCCAAAGTGCTGGGATTACAGGCGTGAGTCACTGCACCCAGTCTCAATTCTCAAGAGATTTTTATGATATCATAATCTTCTTTCATGTATATAATATCTTTTCTCTTTGCAAATATTAATAAAAGCTTTTAAAAATATTTTGTATTTTTTCACCTCACGAATTATTTCTTCTAACTTCTGTTTTCTTTGCTATGTTTCTATCTTTCCTATTACAAAGCTAGAATCACTCCACATGTCTGATGATCTTGGGTGTCTTCTGTTGCAGGATGGGGTACTAATGAGCTATTGAGAAGCTCTGAAACATGGGTGGCATCTGTGTCATGTGAGATTCGCTATAGAACTATATGGTGGGATTAATTGCTGGGGAATATAAAGTCAGTAAGGGTGGGTATTTTCTCTTGGGCTCGTCAGATTTTTCAAAAGATGATTTAGGAAGTTTCTGTTTAGAAGACACATGCCCAGCTGCCAACACTCCGGGGCCCAAGAGGGCAGTTGAGAATTGAAAATCATCACAGCAGAGTAGAAATCCAATAGAAACATAAAAGAGCTCAATTAATGTATGCCTTGGTGTACCTTTTCTCCAGAAGATAACTAATGAAGTTCCCCCAAACTGATAATTAATTCAAAGAAAAATGTGATATCTGACAAGTTGATGCTCTCACCCTGGGGAGAAGGAAGGGATTCCCCAGGATGGGGGGTGGGGGGTGCCAGGATGGCAGGTGTGTCCAGATGCAAAGCACCTCCTCCCCACATGGAAGTAAGTCAAAGACTCCAGGGAGACACACAGCTGGGAATAAAATTTCCAGTGACTATATAAACAATCATGCTGTGTCTCAAGCAATTTAAATGGAAATAAAGTTGACATGTTCTCAAAATATATGCTAAAAAACTCAAAAGTGGCTTTAAGGCTGACATACACATACAAAATATATGTCTATAAAATGAAAATAATAGTAGAACATACCTCATAGAGTTATTCTGAGGTTTACATGAGTACATAATTTGAACCATTTGGAACAGCAACTGGCACATGCTGAGAGTGACAAGGATGTTAGTTATTATTATTCTTTCGGTTATTAAACTCCAGAGTTAGGCTTCCTGGAATCCTGGCCCCACCACTAGCTGTATTACATTGGGAAATTTATGCAATCTCTCTAAACCTCAGTGTCTTCTTCTGTACAATGTTCACGGCAATGGTATTTACCTCGTAAGTTAATGCTGAACATTGCACTAAATGAGGCAATGTATGCTCAAAAACTAGCATAGTCAGCACTCCATAAATATTAGGTATAAACAGTAATCATTTGTGTTTTTTACAAAAATTTATGTTTTAAATTCAAAAAGGAAAAAACTCTCCACTATTAAAGAATTATTTAGTTTTTAGATCGTTTTATATTGCGACAACCTTACTATTTGTATTACTCTGTATTGTTTTAATAAACACTTTGCATTTCTACATCATCTCAGTAATTACACGTTTAAGCATCTGCCAAGAACATTTTCAGGATAATTTAAAATACATCAATACATCATCAAAACACTTTTGGAACGTTCAGATGGTTTATAGTTTGGCTCTCACAGAGAAGACTGGATGGAATATCTTTGCTTTTGGATTGGGCTTCTTAGATTATTTCCCAACTCCTTCACATAAGGAAAGTACACAAACATTTTGCTCTCTCACACATGCTCTTCATGGCAGAATTCCAGGCTCCACAGCCACAGCCAATCCAGCAAACATTTCAGCTCCCTCAACATCTTTGGCTTCAGTACCAAAATCAAAATGAAATGCTAATTGAGTAAGAATTCATGGCTTTGAATGTGGGTATTTTCAAAAATTCCTCTAGGAGCCTAAAATTTATTCTATTTATTGTAATATTGTACAGATTATTTCTATAGCTATTTCATTCTCAAGTTCTATTTATTGCTACTAAGTCCCTCTCCCACTCTTAATTTTGCACCTCATACCCAAAAATGCTTTAAAAACTGTTATTTATGCACATACATGAAATGTTACAATTTTTCTAGCAATCTTTACAATAATACTAGTCTCCCCATTTTGCCAAATGATTATCCCCCAAAATGAAGAATTTGTACTGAAGATACTTTCTGCCAGTTACAATATTATTTCTTAGATTGAGGTAAATTATTGGCCCATGGAGAAAAGGAGACAGTTGGATCTCTTACAGAGATGCTAGTCTGTCCTTCTTGAGGCTTTGGAGTCACATCTTCACACTATTCATCATTACCTGTATAATTATATTAGAAATGCCAGTCCTTGCCTTCCACTAACCTTCCAAGAGCACTTGTGGTAATTTGTTACATCAGTAATAGAAAATTAACACACCTCTGTAGCAAACATGGCCATCTACGGTCTGTGGGTAGACACATCTCCCTCTTTGACCACAACCTGGAAAAGCTCTCCAATTTTAAGAAGTCATAAGATTAGATTAGCTTCACCTGGATAATCCAAGCTAATCTTCCCATCTCAAGACCTTTAACTGAATCACATCTACAAAATCCATTTTTTTCCATGTAAAGCAACATAATCCTAGATTCCAGGGGTTAGGAGTGGACATCTTTGAGGGCCATTATTCTGCCTAGCACACAGGGGATTGCTGACCCAAACTGAACCAAGCATATCATCTCTCTGGATAAGCTGATTTTAGGATATAGTACTTGGTGGAAATGTAATATAGAATTGGGCTGGCTTACAGAGACACACACAGAGAAAGAAGTAGAGGAAAGTGATGTCCTGTGACCCCTAGAGATTGACAGGGTTACCTTTGGACATTCCAGATGTTGCATCAGGCCTGCCATGGCCCTCTGATACTAGAACACTGACACTCAATCATGTGACAACTGCTCTTCCCCCCACAGCCATTTAAACTTTTAGAAGGTGGGGCAAAGAGCAAGCACAGAGTAGCTGCCAGATGGTATTAAGAAAGATCTCCTGACTCTATGGAGTTTGTCCCAAAGTGCTTTTGGCAGTTCACGGAGCCATGTGTTCATGAAGCGATGGAAGCTTATAAGTGGATATCACATTTCCAAATTCATTGGGGCTTTGAAAACAAGGTGGTAGTGGCTATAATTCCTTGAAATGCTCTGTCTATAGGTGTGAGAGACGATTAAACAGAAAAATGCATAAAAGGGGGTACTAGGGGAGAAAAATGTTTTCAAGATTATTTGTCTATATGTTAATTGGATCTATACCTCTCAATTGCAACTCATCTTTCTTACTAAATCTTAATAAAATATCTTTCTTTCAAGGCTTCCTCACTCTCAAATTAGATGTCATTCATTTAATTTAGTCAACAAATATCTGAGCACTCACCCTGTGCCACTCATTGAGTTAAGAGCTGAGAATGCACAATGCAAAGATGAAGTAGGGTCTTCCTCTTTTGATTCCACGTTTAACTCTCTCCTGGCACTGACCACTTCCTGCTTCACAGGAGGGTTCTCTATCTTCTCTACCTGAACACAGCCAATCCCACTGCTAATATGTAATCCCTTAAAAAGGAGACACTGAATCTTCTCGATTATGGGACTGCTCATAGAACAGTGTCTGTCGTAACATAAAGGAGCACAAGAATTCAACAATCTTTAGTATGACAGGGATGGAGAGAAGTGAAGCACAACTGTGAGATGGAGTTAATATACCTCCACAAGGGCGACCTTGTCGTGGGTCTCAAAGTTTGGGTAGGATGTGAATGGGCCAGATGGACAGAAAAGAAGAGAAAGATCATGATGAGCAATGGATTCCTCTTTGGAGGAACACAGAGATACAAGCTTCTAAAGAGCATAGGCCTTGTACTGGAGAATGGGAGAAATAGTTGGATGAGAAGGCTAAAGCCAGGTTATCTGGGGCTATCTTCTTTCCCTCATACCTTTCCAAATGAGAAGCAACTGAAATCATAGGACCTCCTTTGCTTTTCTATTGGGTGAATGTTTCTCAGTCTTGGTGTGAGTCTCATTGCCTACATAATTAAAGCTTATTGAAGTGTTCCCTTGGCAAATTTAGAGAAATATGTCCTTTATGCTAACATGTTCATATTGACAGACTATATCTAATTAAATAGTTGCCTGTAGAGTTTTATGATGTCTCCAAGTGTGGATAAAAGAAAACCTTGGAAAGTCATGAGGATACTTGTTACACTGATCAAAGGGCAATGGAAATGATCCAGTGAGGATTTTGCTCCATTTCTCACAATTATTTAAAATCTACCTCAAATGCCTGTTCCTCTACAACGTCTCCTGAATCCTTCATTCTGAATAGCACCTCTGTCTCTGTTCCCAAAGCACTAACTGATCCCTGTGATAGGGCACTTCCCAGCCAGGCTGATATGTAGACTTGCTTGCCTGTGTGTCTTTTCCCCATAAACCGTGAACTTCCTTTTATGAATAATAATTGCAGCTAACATTTTGGAGGGTACTCCTATCTGCCAAACTCCATGATGAGTGTTTTACATGGATGATTTCCTTTATTCACTAAACAATCCTTTAAAATGATGCCATTATTCATCTTCCTCTTACAGATAAAGAAACTAAGGCAAAAAAAAAAAACACTCAATGAAATAATAAGTCCAAGCACACAGAACAAGTAAGGAATGGGGTTGGCCTGGTCCCAAAAGCCATGCCATCTCCGTTGCCCCATACTGTCTCTTGGCACAGGCAGAGGTCATGTCTTGAATTCATCACTGCTACTCCACTGGACCCAACTTAGTGCCTGACACAGGGAGGGGTTCAGTCCATACTTACTAGTTTTGAGTCAAGCAGAATTGCCAGGCACAGCGATCCCCTTTGCTGTGACTAATTGGGAGTCTGATTCTCTGCTGTAAAGACAACGAGGGTGCTCTCTCTGCCCTACTTTGTTTTTCCTGTTTCCTTACTCCTCTTCCTTCCTAGCCGCCCCATGTGGATTCAAAGTTACAGCTTAGTGCAGACAAAGGGAATATAAGGCAAAACGACCAATGTGGAATTGAGAGAAGAGAAACAAGGAATTCCAGAGGCTGGCGGGAGAGTGAGGAAAAGAGAAAGTGATTCCAATTTATCACTTTAACTTAATATTTAACCTAATGAAAACAAAATCTTATCTGGAATTTGGAAGTCAATATTTTGATGGCTGGTTCAGTACCCTTTTCTTTGTTTTGACAGTCTGAGAATAATCCAATGGGTGTGGCTTAAAGACATCGGTCACGTGTGGTATTGGAATTGGATGTTACACAAGCAACAAAATAAACGTCTGTGCAACATATCTGCTTTATGCACTCAAGCAGAGAAGAAATCCACAAAGACTCACCAGTCTCCTGGTCTGCAGAGACGACAGAAACAACATGAGCACAGCAGGAAAAGTAAGCAAAAAATACATTACTCTTGGTAATATATTCTCATCAATATAACAAAGAAAGGAATACAGTATTTGATGAATAATTTAAAATTATTATCTAAATTAGAAATGATACACTGAAATATGATGTGCAATATACACCTCAACATGTAATGTATACTGAACTGCAGGGGAAATAAGCTATTCTTAAATATCTTGCGCCTGGCCCTCCGCCCCTGGGGCGGCTTCGAGCGCGGGCCCCGGGCCCCGCCCCCTTTCAGGGCCGCTGCTCAGGGGGCACATGGAAGGGAGGCGCCCCATTCCGGCTCCCGGAGCTCCCGCCGGCTTGCAGGACCTGGCAGGTACCTCTCGGCCGCGGCTCACCCTTTTCTTTCTCTCCATGAGAAAGAAGCCAGCTCTATCTGACGCAGCAATCCTGATGATGATCTCCTCCAGGAACACTGGCTGGTTGAGGACATGTTCATTTTTGAGAATGTGGGCTTCACCAAGGACGTGGGCAACATCAAGTTTCTGGTCTGCGCAGGTTCCCATGAGTAACTGAGGGTAGGGGTACCCAGCTCCACCTCCAAAGATAAACCTGCTCCCCACAAGAACTGGTCTTTAATGTGGTCTAACTGTTCCGCTGCCTTCTTCTCTGTGCTAATATAAATACTGAGTACCAGCATGTCCACTTGAACATGCAGAGGGTTAATCCTGCTTCCTAAAGCCTCATGATCATTCCTCCTGCTTAGTTCACTATGCATCACATTTCCTAAGTTCCTTTTTCCCCGGTGTTGGGACACTGTGCTTACCTCCACAAATCTCATCTCTTCCCTGGCATTCTGCCTAGGCTTTATTTTGCCCAGGGGCTCCCTCTTTTTTCTAGAAGAGCAGTATTCAACCTTTTAGCTATGCCGACATGTAACAAAAGATGCTTAGGTACTAATAGTTGAAAGTCTGCCTTTTTCTCATTCAATAAGGCATACAAATATCTGAGAGTGACTTCGTTGTATAGCTACCCTTGTGATTTACGGTAATTTAATCTTTCTAAAAGTAAAGCATTTACAAAACTCAGTATTTAAACCACTAACCAGAAACATTACTTGGTATGCATCTCTAATACCATGTTTGAGTGCCTCTGCTCTAGGTTGAGAATGACATTTTATTGTGAAGATGGATGTGGTCCCTCTTCCCTCGAAATCTTGTGGTTTCTTTTTATATTAATTCCCCACTGCTACAGCCTAGAAGGTGAGAAGCAGATTTTTAACCCCATCTGGCAGCCACTCAAGGAAAACCCAGCCCTGGCTGTTTACCCAGGCTGTCTTGGAATGAGAGTGCAGGGTGTAGGATATGAGGGTTAGGCCTTTGCCAGATTATACGCGAGTTTATAATTTGCTTTATCTGGACAGGTAACTTTCTTCCTTTGTTCATAGGCAAGAAGTTCTTTAATGGACAGTATCATTTACTGAACCTACTAGGCATGGTCCTCATGGAGTTTTGGTTCAACTGGAATCTCTGTGCCAACCCAGGATACAAACTTCCATCCAGATGCCTCTATTTGCATAGCTCCAGGGCTGCTCTAACAGTTTGATATCAGCAGACTTGTTTAAGCCTTCAACTTGATTTCCAATTATTCCATCATTTCTATTCTGAAATGACTCACCATCATAGAAGGAAGTTTATTATATAACCAAGGTTTCAGGTATCCTCCTGTAACCACCTCTACCATTCAGGAGGCCTAAAGTTGAAATAAGTACTAAATAGAAGCCTCACCATCTGAAGTCCCTTCCGTTGTTTTCTAGTTGCTTCCTCCTTCCTTTACCCCCATTCTTTCTAAGGGCTTCCCCACTGCAGTGCAAACTGGCTTTGGGCACTCTTTCGCAACCAACCTACTCCCCTGGAAAGGTGGCTCCCTTCTCTAATCAGCCTGAATGAGCTTCAGTAAGCAATTGAGGAAACTGTGTTTTTCTGAGCAACGGTCACATTTCCATTGTTATGGCATCTAGAGAAAAACAGAGTTACCCAATCAAGTCAGGAGCATAACCCAAGTAGATGCCTCTAGGGGTACATGGCCCCTCATATCACAAGCCAGAACCTAAGCTAAGCATTTTTTAAAATGAGTTTGAGACTAGCCTGTGCAACATAGTGAGACCCCATCCCTATTAAAAAAATGAACAAAATTACCTGGGCATGGTGGTGTATACCTGTAGTCCCTGCTCCTTGGGATGCTAAGGTGGGAGGATCACTTGAGCCCCAGAGATGGTGGCTGCAGTAAGCCAAGATCACACCACTGGCACTCCAGCCTGGGCAACAGAGTGATACCCTGTCTCAAACAACAACAACAAATATATATATATATATATATATATATATATATATAGCGACTTGAATAGGAAACCATAGTATTTCATTGTTTTCATTTGCATTTATTTTACTTCTAGTGAAACTTTTATGTACTTATCAGTCATTTCTGTTTCCTTTTTTGAAAACTGCCAAATGCTGCCCTAGTAGCCAAAAATATCAAGTTGCTATTCTGCCTTTTCAGTTTGATCTGAAAGAAATAAAGGCATTTAAGCAATGGGAAAAAAAATTTTTTTAACAGAAATGTATAAAACCTGTATTTATTAAGTCTTTATTTCCTACATTAAATAAATTTGCAAATATGATAGTTTATTCCAAGCTAATCATGACTGATTTGTAAATCTAAAGTTAGAAAAGTCTTTAATCACAAGTTATCTTTATAATGACACCATAATTCAAATGTGTTATTATTTGTATTCATATTTTTATGAACACAAGAAAGTTGTCTGATAGAAGTTTGATGAGAGGAATTTGACTCAGAAGACTGAAATATCCTTCAATCTTACTATAAAATATCTTACAAAATGCTCTTTGATCTCACAGCATTAGAAACATCAAGGTTAAGCAAGACATCAACATGCAAATTCTGATTAAAAGGGGTCCATTATGATACAATTCAGGGAATTTCCGCAAAAATCCTATGGAAGAGTATCTTCCCCATTTAAAAGTTAATATGGTTTCACAGAAAATTGATAATACAATTTGAATAATAATACAATTCGAATCACTTACCACTAGGAATACAGATATTTGGTTTTTTTTTTCTATAAATTTGCGCTTATTTGTTCAATGTGTTTACAGGTGCATGTGGTCATTCAATATAATCAATTGATATTTTTTAATTGTTTAATTACATAAACCTGTGCAAGTATTTCCAGTCGTTTGTTGTGTTAGGAGTGTACCACACAGTAAAATATCTCACCATGATAATTCAATTTAAAGGTTCTGAGGCTTCTCTCTACGTTGTGTGACAAACAGGCTCATATCAATAAGACCAGTTGGAAATCACCAATAGCCCATTGTTACTATTCTTATTCCACCTCACTTTACTTCCAT
>NW_012115343.1:13159-13390 GCF_000951035.1 Colobus angolensis palliatus | reverse complement strand
GCTGCACTGAAATGATGTCCAGGTCAGTTTATCCCACTACACCAAGAACTCCAGCTCTCCAGGTGTGAGTCACCAGTGCTGCCTCTGCATCTCTGCTTCTACGACGGTGCTGCTGCACTTCACAGGAAATCTGTATCAATGTTTGTCAACACTACATATGACAGTATAACTGAATATCTGCACAGAAAATATAAATTCTCTGAGGACCAGGGCCGGGTTTATTAGCCTTTG
>NW_012115343.1:11966-12263 GCF_000951035.1 Colobus angolensis palliatus | reverse complement strand
GAGGACCAGGGCCGGGTTTATTAGCCTTTGTACTCCCACTGCCACTGTCTGGGACATCAGAGGCACTCGGTAGAAGTTGGTGAAGAGAAAGAAAACGCAGAGAAGAGACAGGAAAGCAGGACCAACACTGCCAACACAGATTCTGACGTGGCTGCAGTAGAGGCAGGACAGAGAAACTTCCTGGATGCTGGAATGGGGTTCACTGTGATACCTGCAGCTGGATTTCAAATGTCAAAGGTGATGCTTTGCTGACCTTGACCTCTGACTGCCTTTTAACTGCCCTTTAGTTTTCCCAAC
>NW_012115343.1:6225-6476 GCF_000951035.1 Colobus angolensis palliatus | reverse complement strand
GCTGAGAGCTACAAAGTTCTATCTGGCTTTCCAGATTTTTTTTTTCTTCCCATTACTAATGGAAGAAATCAAGGAGCGCCAGGCAGAAGGGCCCTGCTCCCACCAATCAGAGCCCAGCCGAAGGCCAGAGTAGGAAGTGCGGCAGTGGAATGCGCGATGACAACCCCTCACCCCAAGGGACCCACCGGCCTGGGCAGAGGTCGGTGAGGCTGCTGCACGACAGCTCCGGGCCCGCGCCTTTCGCTTTCTCC
>NW_012115343.1:0-396 GCF_000951035.1 Colobus angolensis palliatus | reverse complement strand
TCACCAAGTTCAGTGGTGGCAGCCACACCCTAAAGTGACTGAACCCCCAGTGACCTATGCCCTTACATAGTCTTACTGACCTTGGGTACGAACAAAACCGGTGACTGACCCGGCTCATGGTCCACACATGGGGACCTGTCAGGTCAGGATGCCCGGTTCATGGTCCACACATGGGGATGCGTCAGGTCGGGAGGGTGCTGCTCAGCTCACCGTCCACACATGGGCACTGGTCATGTCAGGAGGGTGCTGCCCAGCTCTCAGTATCAGCCACATATCCACATTCTCCACTGAAGCCACTGCATGAAACCACTGCATGAAGCCACGCTGGAAGCACTTTCTGGCAGGTTTAGGAGGCTCGTGTCCAAGGTCATTAAACACATGGCAAGCTCGCCTTGG
>NW_012115342.1:12163-14429 GCF_000951035.1 Colobus angolensis palliatus | reverse complement strand
TAACTGTCACACAATGTTAAAACAATGTTCTATAACCCGAAATAGAAATAAGTGATAGTTGTGGCAAATCTCCAGTAGAATTTCATGAATAATTCATTCTCAACACACTTCTGGGTGCTGCAGCAGTTTTTAATAGGCTCTCTAGTGCATACTCTGTAGTGTGTTTTGGATTAAAACATTGACACAAAGGAATAATGCTGAGGGGGGATAATAGCACAGTTCAGCCCTTGGTGAGTAATTCAAAGAATGAGTGAATCATTTTTCTTTCTAGGAGTTTTGTTTGTACTGTCCCACACTTTTATTATCATAAGTAAGGTTTGCATTTTCTTCAGAAGAGTTTGTCTTATTCTGACAAATACTCATTGAAAGTTTATAGGAAAGCAGGGGAGAGGATGTTGTAATTTTATAGAGGAAATAAATGCAGTAAAAATGACTTACGTTCCTTCAGCAGATATCTGATTCCTGAGAGTATCATTCAGACCATTTGGTCCTGCTGAAAACCTATGGCCTTCATAAATCTTTCCTGTTACAAGGAACAACTTCACTTATTCTACCATGCTTAACAGAGTTGTTAAATCACTTCTCATTACGCCTTATCCCTAAGAGACAGAATTATGTTATTTTAGTGGATTTTATATGTGCTTTTATTGTGTTGCAGGTTAAGTTACAGTAATTTTTGTTTCTACTCTCTAGTCTATGGATTTTTTTTTAATTTTATACTTTCCTTGGGCTCCATATTGTTCTCTTTTTAAACATTGGCATTCGACTTTTTAATTTAATATTCTGAAGGACAGCCAAATCCCATAAAGTATTGGGAACTATTAAAGACTTATAAGCTGAATTTAGAATAAGGATAATGACAGTGTAAGAAAAAAAAAGAGAAGAAAGTGAATATAGGAAAGAGATGTATAGAAAATGTAATTTGCTATTTAGAGTTTTGAATAAAACATTCAGAGATATTAACAAGAATGAAAGAAGACAAATAAATAAAATAATTTTAAAAAACAAGGGAGAAAAGGATAGGGAGAAAAGGCATATTATATAAAGTTACTTGAGTTTTGAATTAAGAATAAAAGAAATTTCTCAAGTAATTGGTATAATATAATGCTAAGCTTATGGGAAACGGAGACATTAATTTTTCTTTCTCAAGAAGGATACAACTTCTGCTCTTTAATTTATCTGAGAAAAAAATTGATAGTAAGAAGAAAGTAGTGGTAAGAAAGCAATTGTCAGTTTTCTGGGGAATGTTGTCTATATCAGGTTCAACAGTTTTCAGAGAACTTTTCAATCAACCAATAAAATGATATGAGTCTTTATGGGAAACTGGCTAAGAATAACTATACATACACTTATTTATTTATTTACATATCAAAGAACATATATATTTATTAGACATTATATAAAGTATGAGGATATAAGGATCAATATATCCCTGGGCAAATAAGTGATCATTATATATGAAATCTGAGAGAAAGCCATGTTGATTAAAAGATGAGTGATTATGGATATATTTTATAAGCAACCCATTCTCATGAATTGGATGTGGGAGATATATGAATGAAGTCAAGGGTAATACTCAGAATTTTGGCATAAAAATAAGATAGATATAGGTGCCCTCAATTAAAATCAAGAACTTTGTTTTTAACATGGTGAGATATATATTAAGATATTTAATTTTATAAGACATGTTGATTAGGCAGTAGGACATAGATTAAATTTGAGAAAGGATATAATTTGGAGAAAGAAATTTGTGGATGTTTCATATAGAAAAAGTATTTAAATCTATGAAAGTAGATGAGATTATTCAGGAAATAAAGGCATAGAAAAGACAACTAAGTACTAATCCTTGTGGCACTCCTAAATTGAGGATAACAGAAGTGAGTACAGTAAGCTGAAGGGGAGAAGCTAGTATGACCAAAAAACAAAGAATCCCAGAAGAGTGCATCCTCCTTGAAGCCTGGTGAAGCAATTTTACAAAGCAAGCAGGAGTAATAAATTTAAAATGTCAAATGCCGATTTGTGAAATGAGATGAAGATTGAAAATATCCTCAAGAGATGCACATTAAGGTACAGAGAATAGTGAAATAATGGTAGTACAATATACTGAAGATTCTAATGGATTTTTGGAACTGGGGTACCAAAGAGATTAAGTTAGACATTTTGAAGAAAGTGATTAGGAAATAGAACAGATAAACCTAACATTAAGGATGTCAGCAGTGGTGTGTTATATAAACTATATATAAGCCACATATGGCATTTTGTTCTA
>NW_012115342.1:8017-8389 GCF_000951035.1 Colobus angolensis palliatus | reverse complement strand
ATAATAAGCTCTTTGAGTATGATGATCACAGATTCTTAGCTTTACATATAATTCTTCATTTTGGTTTTCATACTATTATACTCAATGTAGCATTTGAAGAAAAATTTAATTTTTAGAATTTTAGTAAAATTAAAGTTTTAGTAAAAATAAAACATTTTTAAAATATGTTGAAATTTAATTTTAAATTTTAAACAGTAAAGAAAAGCATAGATGTAGTTGTATAAATTCATATATGTAACTACATATGCAAAGAGAATAATCTCTTTAGCCAGTCAGAGCCTTACTGTAAAAAATTATAAATATTTAACAAATATACCTACTATCTAAATAGTAACTGCTGGAGAAACGCTATTAATCATATTAATGTTATTT
>NW_012115342.1:6140-7442 GCF_000951035.1 Colobus angolensis palliatus | reverse complement strand
TCATTTTGGTTTTCATACTATTATACTCAATGTAGCATTTAAAGAAAAATTTAATTTTTAGAAATTTAGTAAAATGAAAGTTTTAGTAAAAATAAAACATTTTTAAAATATGTTGAAATTTAATTTTAAATTTTAAACAGCAAAGAAAAGCATAGATGTAGTTGTATAAATTCATATATGTAACTACATATGCAAAGAGAATAATCTCTTTAGACAGTCAGAGCCTTGCTGTAAAAAATTATAAATATTTAACAAATATACCTACTATCTAAATAGTAACTGCTGGAGAAACGCTATTAATCATATTAATGTTATTTATGGGGAAATATTACTCATCTTATTTGATAAAAGTATAGAATTTTCAACAGTCTCCAGAGCATCATTTGATGACAATCATCATCACTCAAATCCAACTGATAATGACACTCGTGTATTAGGAGCATACACCTCCTATTACTGACACATTATTTATAAGTTTAACAGAAATTTAAAAGAGAGGACAATATCTTCAGTGTTCATGACAAAAAGGCAGTCATTTCAGAGATAGACCAGCAACATTTTCTTGTCTTGTTAAGAGAAAACATATTCTTATCTAAGTTAAGAGAAAATGTATTCTTGTCTAAGTTTCCAAAAAAAAGTCATTTGACTTCTCCTACTTTGTAAATAATTCTTGTAGAGAGAAAAGAATAGCAAGAATGTTTTCAGAATTCACTAGAGCACAAATAATGAAGAAACTCAAAGGACTATATTTGAATTTCTTTCTAGATGTTACCTTGATAAATTATAATGTTACCTTAAGGAAAAAATCAGAGATTTTATGGATTAGTTTATATTTAATTACACCTGTAATTTTGTGTTGACAAAGCCAAGGCAAAAAGGTATTTTTTTCTAAAATACTCAAATATGCAGAAAGTGATTTAATGAATTTCCAGAAATGCCATGGAGCATATTTATAAAGAACTCATTTGAAAATATCATTCATTATTTTTTGTGTTTCAGATCTCCAGCCCCACAATTTGATACCCCCTGGCTCACTGAATATCTTTATTGGAATTATGCAACAGATATGAAAAACTCTCTACACTAGTCTGTTCTCACACTGCTGTTAAGAACATATTTGAGACTGGGTAATTTATGAAGAAAAGAGGTTTAATTGACTCATAGTTCCACAGGCTATGCGGGAGCTGGGGAGGCCTCAGGAAACTTAACTATCACGGCAGAAGGCAGAGGGGAAGCAAGCATGTTTTCTCATGGCTGGCAGGAGGAAGAGACAGAGTGAAGGGGGAAGTGATGCACACTTTC
>NW_012115342.1:0-320 GCF_000951035.1 Colobus angolensis palliatus | reverse complement strand
ACTTAATTCCCAATGCAACAGTTTTAAGAGATAGTGAGTTTACGAAGTTATCAGATTATTTGGGCTCCTCCTTTGTATAAAAGAGGCCTCACGCAGCAACTGCCTCTCTTGCCCTTCCACCTTCTGCCATGTAAGGACACACAGTTCCTCTCCTCCAGATGATGCAGCCCTCACCACACAACCCAACCTACTGACACCTATTGATCTTAGATTTTCTAGCCTGCAGAAATGTGAGAAAATAAATTTCTCTTCTTTATAAATTACTCAGTCTTATATATTTTATATTTTGTTATAGCAGCACAAAATGGAGTGAGACAGAA
>NW_012115341.1:7094-7835 GCF_000951035.1 Colobus angolensis palliatus | reverse complement strand
ATAATTGTATATTAGGAGCACTTGTATGTCAACAAATTGTAATAACTCAGATGAACAAATCTCTAAAAAGACACAATCATGCAGACTCAACAGTTCTAATATAATTCCATTATGTTCAAAGGGCACACTTTGTATGATTTCAATACTTTTATTGAGAGCTTTGTATGGCCTAGAATGGCCTGTCTTGGAAAATGCTAATGCACTTGAGAATATTATATACAGTCATGCATCGCTTAACAACAGGGATACATTAACTGCATTGTTACATGATTTTGTTGTGTGAATATCATACAGTGTACTTATATAAATTTACATGGTGTAGCCTACCACACACCTAGGCTGTATGGCATAATCTATTGCTCCTAACCTACAATCTATACAACATGTCACTGTACTGAATACTACAGGGAAGTGTAACACAATGGGAAGTATTTGTGTATTTATATATAGCTAAACATAGAAAAGTTACTGTACAAATACAATATAAAAAATTATAAAATGGTATACTTGTATAAAATTCTTATCATGAATGGAGTTTGCAGGGCCAGAAGTTGCTCTGGGTGAGTCAATGAGTGAGTGGTGAATGAATGTGAAGGTGTAAGACATTATGATACACTACTGTAGACTTTATAAACACTATGCACTTAGGCTACACTAAATTTGTAAACAATTTTCCTTCTTCAATGAAAAATTAACTGTAGCTTACTGTAACGCTTTTAATTTACAAACTTTAAATTTCTT
>NW_012115341.1:1190-2569 GCF_000951035.1 Colobus angolensis palliatus | reverse complement strand
AAAGGAACAAAGCTGGAGACACCAGGCTACCTGGCTTCAAACTATGCTACAAGGCTACAGTAACCAAAACAGCATGGTACTTGTACCAAAAGAGATATAGGCCAATGGAACAGAACAGAACAACCATCTGATCTTTGACAAACCTGATAGAAACAAGCAATGAGGAAAGGATTCCCTGTTTAATCAATGGTGTTGAGAAAACTGGCTAGCCATATGCAGAAAGCTGAAATTGGATCCCTTCCTTACAACTTATAAAAAATGTGACTCAAGATGTATTAAAGACTTAAACATAAGACCTTAAACCATAAAAACCCTAGAAGAAAACCTAGGAATTACCATTCAGGACATAGTCATGGGCAAAAACTTCATGACTAAAATACCAAAAGCTATGGCAACAAAAGTCAAAATTGAAAATGGGATCTGATTAAACTAAAGAGCTTCTGTACAGCAAGAGAAACTATCATCAGAATCAACAGGCAATCTAAAGAATGGGAGAAAATTTTTGCAATCTATTCATCAGGAAAAGGTCTAATATCCAGAATCTACAAAGAACTTAAACAAATTTACAAGAAAAAACAAACAACCCTATCAAAAAGTGGGAGAAGGACATGAACAGACACTTCTCAAAAGAAGACATTTATGCAGTCAACAAACATATGAAAAAAAAAGCTCATCATCACTGGTTATCAGAGAAATGCAAATCAAAAGCACAATGAGATACCATCTCATGTCAGTTAGAATGGTGATCATTAAAAAATGAGGAAATAACATATGCTGGAGAGGATATGGAGAAATAGGAATGCTTTTACATTGTTGGTGGGAGTGTAAATTAGTTCAACCATTGTGGAAGACAGTGTGGCAATTCCTCAAAGATCTAGAACTAGAAATACCATTTGACCCAACAGTCCCATTACTGGATATATACCCAAAAGATCATAAATGGTTGTACTATAAAGACACATGCACACGTATATTTATTGTGGCACTGTTCACAATAGCAAAGACTTGGAACCAACTCAAATGCTGTTCAATGATACACTGGATAAAGGAACTGTGGCACATATACACCATGGAATACTATGCAGTCATAAAAAAGGATAAATTCATGTCCTTTGCAGGGACATGAATGACATTGGAACCATCATTTTCTGCAAACTAACAAAAGAACAGAAAACCAAGCACCACATGTTCTCACTCATTATTGGGAGTTGATCAATGAGAACACATGAACACAGGGAGGGGAGCATCACACACTGGGACTTGTTGGTGAGTGGGGGGCTGGGGGAGGGATAACATTAGGATAAACACCTAATGTACATGATGGGTTGATGGGTACAGCAATCCACCACGGCAGGTGTATATCTATGTAACAAACCGCA
>NW_012115341.1:0-1140 GCF_000951035.1 Colobus angolensis palliatus | reverse complement strand
GAATGACTTTGAAGGGTTGCAAAAGAAGCTTTCAGTCAATCAAAATTCTCAGAGCTAAAGGAGGAACTACATAACCAACACAAAGAAACTAAAAACCTTAAAAAAAGATTTGATGAATGGCTAACTATAATAACCAATGTAGAGAAGTCCTTAAAAGAACTGATAGAAATGAAAACCATCACACGAGAATTATGTGACAAATGCACAAGCTTCAATAACCGATTTGATCAACTGGAAGAAAGAGTATCAGAGATTGATGATCAAATGAATGAAATGAAGCGAGAAGAGAAGTATAGAGAAAAAAGAGTAAAAGGAAATGAACAAAGCCTCCAAGAAATATGGGATTATGTGAAAAGACCAAATCTATGTCTGATTGGGGTGCCTGAAAGTGATGGGGGAAATGGAACCAAACTGGAAAACACTCTGGAGGATATCATGCAGGAGAACTTCCCCAACCTAGTAAGGCAGGCCAACATTCAAATTCAGGAAATACAGAGAATGCCACAAATATACTCGTTGAGAAGAGCAACTCCAAGACACATAATTGTCAGATTCACCAAAGTGGAAATGAAGGAAAAATGTTAAGGACAGCCAGAGAGAAAGGTCGGGTTACCCACAAAGGGAAGCCCATCAGACTAACAGCGGATCTCTTGGCAGAAACTCTACAAGCCAGAAGAGAGTGGGGGCCAATATTCAACATTCTTAAAGGAAAGAATTTTCAAACCAGAATTTCATATCCAGCCAAACTAAGTTTCATAAGTGAAGGACAAATAAAATCCTTACAGACCAGCAAATACTTAGAGATTTCATCATCACCAGGCCTGTCCTACAAGAGATCCTGAAGGAAGCACTAAACATGGAAAAGAACAACAGGTACCAGCCATTGCAAAAACATGACAAAATGTAAGGTCCATCAATGCTAGGAAGAAAGTGCATCAACTAACAAGCAAAATAACCATCTAATATCTTAATGACAGGATCAAATTCACACATAACAATATTAACCTTAAATGTAAATGGGCTAAATGGTCCAATTAAAAGACACAGACTGGCAAATTGGACAGAGTCAAGACCCATCATCTTGCTGTATTCAGGAGACCCATCTCACATGCAGAGACACACATAGGCTCAAAATAAAGG
>NW_012115340.1:9032-9594 GCF_000951035.1 Colobus angolensis palliatus | reverse complement strand
AAAAGGTCAGACTGGCTGGAGGCAGAGCACACAGGAGCAGCAGGTGGATGAAGCAGGAGGGGAACAGAAGTGAGGTTATGAAGACCCTTCTGGCTGCATAGTGAGGAAGCACAGGAGAGGGGCTGTGATGGAGTCAGGATGCTTGTGTAATAGACGTGAGAGCTGGCTATGGTGATGGAGCTGAGAAGACAGGCTTGAGGAACATTTGCTTTGGAGGGAGAGAAGCCTTGTGAAAACAAAAAGTACCAAGCCCCAATGTAAGTAATAGAACGGAGGAAACTGGTTTGAAGGGAAAAATAATGAATTCAATTACAAAAAGACAAGCTGAGTTTTGAAGAACATCCCAGTAGAAATGCCCATCAGTCAGTTGGAGGTATGAGCCTAAGGCTCAGGAAAAATATGAAGTCTCAGACAGGAATAATAACAGCCAGGGGAATGGATGAAATCGCCCAAGGACAGTATATGGATTTAGAAGTACAAAGGGGAGGCTGGGCATGGTGGTTGATGCCTGTAATCCCAGCACTTGAGAGGCCAAGGCGGGCGGATCACTTGAGACCAAGAG
>NW_012115340.1:3948-4287 GCF_000951035.1 Colobus angolensis palliatus | reverse complement strand
AGGCGGGAGAACCACTTGAACCTGGGAGGTGGAGGTTGCAGTGAGCCAAGATCATGCCACCGCACTGCAGCCTGGGTGAAAAAGGGAGACTCCATCTAAAAAACTAATAAAAACAGAAGTCTGCAGAGACCCACAGACCCCACCAGAGAACCAGTGAGGTCCAAGTAATTGCTAGTACAAAGCCCGGACCTTCCTTGGAATCTGGAAGCAACAGGCCAAATTGAGCAACAGTGAGTCTTGGGAGAAATACTGTCAAAAACAAAGATCCACTAGGTATTCTTCCATCTTCACAAAACAAGAGAAAATGAGTTTGGATAGTACTGTGGGGGATTTTAGTTA
>NW_012115340.1:2153-3338 GCF_000951035.1 Colobus angolensis palliatus | reverse complement strand
GCACTGTAGCCTGGGTGAAAAAGGGAGACTCCATCTAAAAAACTAATAAAAACAGAAGTCTGCAGAGACCCATAGACCCCACCAGAGAACCAGTGAGGTCCAAGTAATTGCTAGTACAAAGCCCGGACCTTCCTCGGAATCTGGAAGCAACAGGCCAAATTGAGCAACGGTGAGTCTTGGGAGAAATACTGTCAAAAACAAAGATCCACTAGGTATTCTTCCATCTTCACAAAACAAGAGAAAATGAGTTTGGATTGTACTGTGGGGGATTTTAGTTAGATCTTAGGTAGGACTTTCCCAATTGTATGTCTTGAAAATATAAAAAGATATAACCAAGAAAGACAGTGCAACCAATCCTCTTTCCTGGTTTTTGCTTGTTTGTTTTTTTTGCTTTATATTTTATTTTGTTTATTTTTTTTTGAGATGTCACTCTGTTCCCCAGGCTGAAGTGCACTGGCACCATCTCAGCTCACTGCAACCTCTGCCTCCCAGGTTCAAGCAATTCTCCCACCTCAGCCTCCCGAGTAGCTAGGGCTACAGGCACGTGCCACCATGCCTGTCTAATTTTTGTATTTTGTGGTAGAGAGAGGGTTTCACCATATTGGTCAGGTTGGTCTCAAACTCCTGACCTCAACTGATCCTTCTGCCTCGGCCTCCCAAAGTTTTGGGATTACAAGGGTAAGCCACAACACCAGGCCCCAGGGTCTTTTTTTAAGTGATATTTTCAGGTGAGGAAGATGTGGTTCATCACAGACACTGGTGGAGAAAACACATGTTGTCACCTAAGTCAAGGGCGAACTGTTCAGGAGAAGCTCCACCCTGTACAGAGTAACCTTTACGGTTGCCATTCCATCCAACCCTGAAAATCAACAAAAAGATCAGAAAGAGCTCCAAAGTGTAATGACCCAGCCAGAACATGAATGCTCTCTAGATTAAGGAAGATTGCTCTGAGGGGTCAGCCTGGCACTCACTAACATTCCTGGGGGCAAAAGAACATGACGAGGTCAAGTGGCAGAAATACCTGACAACACTCTTCCCACTTGGGAGATGCATCTCGTTCTGATCCTTCTCTAGAAATAGTGCTTCAGAGATTTACCTTCCTCCTTATTTCGCAGACTTCCTGTAGTGTGATATGAAATATATTTGGTCTTTTCCTGGTTCTTGTCCCAGAACTCCTAAAACGCT
>NW_012115340.1:0-911 GCF_000951035.1 Colobus angolensis palliatus | reverse complement strand
CACCACTGCACTCCAGCCTGGGCGACACAGCAAAGCTCCGTCTCAAAAAAAAAAAAAGAAAAAAGAAAATCTTTGAATCCACCTATGACCTGTAACACCAGCCCCCAGCTTTGAATCGTTCAACCTTTCTGGACCAAACCAATGTATACCTCACATGTATTGACTGTTGTCTTACATCTCCCTAAAATGTGTCAAACCAAGCTGTAACCCAACCACCTTGTACACATGTTCTCAGAACCTCTTGGTGCCTTGGACTGTGCCTTGGGCCACATTCACTTGTATTTGGCTCAGAATAAACCTCTTTAAATATTTTACAGAGTTTGGCTTTTTTCATCTACACCTATGTACCTCTGCATCTCATTACTGATCTGTATCCTTAATATCTTTTATTATGAGCCTATAAACATAAGTGTTTCTCTGAATTCTGTGAGCAGCTTTGTCAGAGGCATTTAAACCGGAGCAACTCCGTCTTGAATAGGGGCTTGGTAAAACAAGGCTAAGACCTGCTGGACTACATTCCCAATAAGTTAAGGCATTCTTAGTCACAGGATGAGATAGGAGGCCGGCACAAGATACAGGTCATCAAGACCTTGCTGATAAAACAGCCTGCTGCAAACAAGCCCGCTAAAGCCCACCAAAACCAAGATGGCAATGAGAATGACCTCTAGTCATCCTCACTGCTACACTCCCACCAGTGCCATGACAGTTTATAAACGCCACGGCAATGTCAGGAAATCACCCTTTATGGTCAAAAAGGGGAGGCATTAATAACCCGCCCCTTGTTTAAAATATACTCAAGAAATAACCAAAAAAAAAAAGAGTAGCCATTCTTTTATTCCTTTACTTTCTTTTTTTTCTTTTTTGAGACGGAGTCTCGCTTTGTCACCCAGCTGGAGTACAGTGGCGAATCT
>NW_012115339.1:7252-7628 GCF_000951035.1 Colobus angolensis palliatus | reverse complement strand
CACTAACTCTCTCCTTGAGATATCTGAGAAGGGCTGATTTGGATCACACTGGGGCTTGTGCTGATAAAGGAAATTTCATCGGTTAAAAACTGGAAAGAAGCTTTCTGAGAAACCCCTTCATGTTCTGTGAATTTCTCTCACCGAGTTACAGCTTATTCCTCAGGCAGCAGTTTGCTAACACTCATTGCCTGGAATCTGCAAAGTGATATTTGGGATCCTACTGGGGCCCATAGTGAAAGAGGTCATATCCTCGCCTAACTGTTCGAGAGAAGCCTTCCAAGAGATTGCTCTCTGATGTGTGACTTCATCTCTCTGAGTTCCACCCTGCCGTTCTTGGTACAGCTTGCTAACACTATCGTCGTGGATTCTGCAAAGT
>NW_012115339.1:612-1007 GCF_000951035.1 Colobus angolensis palliatus | reverse complement strand
TGAAGCTCACGGTGACAAAGCAAATAATCTAAGATGAAAACTAGAAAGAAGCTTTCTTAGCAACCTGTTGGTGATGTGTGAGTTTACCTCATGGAGTCACACTCATGTTTCCTGGAGCAGGCCACTAACTCTCTCCTAGAGATGTCTGAGAAGGGCTGATTTCGATAACATTGCGGCTTGCTCTGATAAAGGTAATTTCATCTCTTAAAAACTGGAAAGAAGCTTTCTGAGAAACCCCTTTGTGTTCTGTGAATTTGTCTCACCAAGTTACAGCGTAGTCCTCAGGCAGCAGTTTGCTAACCCTCTTTGCCTGGAATCTGCCAAGTGATATTTGGGATCCCATTGGGGCGCATTGTGAAAGAGGACATATCCTCACATAACACTTAGAGAGAAGC
>NW_012115339.1:307-562 GCF_000951035.1 Colobus angolensis palliatus | reverse complement strand
GATGTGTGACTTCATCTCTCCGAGTTCCACCCTGCCCTTCTTGGTACAGATTGCTAACACTATCGTCGTGGATTCTGAAAAGTTATATTTGTTAACTCATTGAAGGCTATGGAGCCAAAGGGAGTATCCTCACACAGAGACTCGAAAGAAGCCTTTGGAGAAACGGCACTCAGATGTGTGACTTCATCACTCAGAGTTCCCCTCTGCCCTTCTTGGAGCAGCTAACTAACACTGTTGTCGTGGATTCTGAAAAGT
>NW_012115339.1:0-257 GCF_000951035.1 Colobus angolensis palliatus | reverse complement strand
GGGGCCCATAGTGAAAGAGGACATATCCTCACCTAACTGTTCGAGAGAAGCCTTCTAAGACATTGCTCTCCGATGTGTGACTTCATCTCTCAGAGTTCCACCCTGCCCTTCTTGGAACAGCTTTCTAACACTATTGAACTGGATTCTGCAAAGTGATATTTGGGAACTCATTGAAGGCTGTGGAGCCAAAGGGAATATCCTCACACAGAGACTGAAAAGAAGCCTTTGGAGAAACTGCACTGTGATGTGTGAATGCA
>NW_012115338.1:5426-10805 GCF_000951035.1 Colobus angolensis palliatus | reverse complement strand
TGAGCCACTGTGCCTGGCCTGCCTTTGCCCATTTTTAAATTGATCTGTTTTCTACTTGTTGTTGCAATAAGAGCTCTTTATATATTCTGGATACAAGGCCCTAATCAGATATATTATCTGTTTATTTTGCAAATATTTTGTAGCAACTATTGCTGCTATTACTATGGTTTGGTCAGCGTTATTGTGGCTCTGTCCTTCTGGTGCGTTCAGAGTAGATGTAGGCTGTTAAAATGAGGTGTGAATCTTAGCACATAAAACTTGATAGTGCAAAAAAAATGTGACTTTCTCCCTTTTTTTTTTTTTTTTCCTTGAGATGGAGTCTTGTTCTGTCACCTAGGCTGAAGTGCAATGGGGTAATCTCAGCTCACTGCCACCTCTGCCTAACAGATTCAAGCGATTCTCCTGCCTCAGCCTCCCGAATAGCTGGGATTACAGGCACTCACCACGACTAATTTTTGTGTTTTTAGTAGAGATGAGTTTTCACCACATTGGCCAGGCTGGTCTTGAACTCCCGACCTCAGGTGATCCACCTGCCTCGGCCTCCCACAGTGCTAGGATTACAGGCATGAGCCACCACGCCCAGCCCTCTTCATTTTTCAATATCTGAACTAAATTTCTTTATTGATTCTCCATTCCTGTTGATGATGGAAATGTAATCTCAGTCAATTTGGGGTTTTCCCACCCTCCTCAGGGTTGCAGATGGCCATTGAGGTACTCACAAGGTACTCGGGTTGAGCCAGGTCCTAGGAGAGGTGTCATAAACGCCCCCTGGGCATCTGCCTCACTGCCTGCTCTGGGGTCATTGCATCAGTCCGGGTTCAACTAGAGAAATTAAAGACACAGAACCAGTAGGAGATATGTGATCGATACATGATTTTATATTCTCTCTTCCTCTCTCTATATACATACATATGTGGGGGGACAGGGTGAAGGTGTAGCTGTGATTATTGCAAGGAATTGGTTTATACGCACAGGGCTGGCTAGGCAAGTCGGAAATTTGCAGGGCTGTTTGTTAGGAAGGCTGGAACTCTCCAGCACAAGCTGAAATTGCTGAAATTGCTGTCGGCTGGCAGAATTTCTTCCTCTTCAAGGGCACCTCAGTCTACCCATAAAGTCTTGCAGACTCACCCAGATTATCTGGGATAATCTCCCTTACTTGAAGTAAACTAATTATAGACAAATCACATCTACGAAATGCCTTCAAGCAACATCTAGATTAGTGTTTGAGGCCAGGCGTGGTGGCAGATCACTTGAGTCCAAGGGTTGGAGGCCAGCCTGAGCAACATGGCAAAACCCCGTCTCTACAAAAAAACATTAGCCAGGATTTGTTCGTTTAATTATTATTTTTAAACTAAAAGAAAAAATAGATTAGTGTTTGATAAAATGACAGGAGACCATAGTTTAGCCAAGTTGACACATAAAACTGACACAAAACAGACCTTGGTCAATTTGAAATCTCTAATGTGCCCCTCTCCACAACCCCACCTCCTGGGCCAGCCGCCTCCTCAAGGCCCAGCACAGTGCAGAGATGGGGAGGAGCACAGGGACCACCACCAGGTGGCCTGCGTTTCTTTTCTTTTCTTTTTTTTTTTTTTTTGAGACAGAGTCTCGTTCTGTCACCCAGGCTGAAGTGCAGTGGGGTGATCTCGGCTCACTGCCACCTCTGTCTCCCGGGTTCAAGCGATTCTCCTGCTTCAGCCTCCCAAGTAGCTGGGATTACAGGCGCCCGCCATGACTAATTTTTGTATTTTTAGTAGAGATAGGGGTTCACCATGTTGGCCATGGCTGGTCTCGAACTCCTGACCTCGGGTAACCCGCCCGCCTCGGCTTCCCTAAGTGCTGGGATTAAAGGCGTGAGCCACCGCGCCAGGCCGGGTGGCCTGCGTTTCTATCCCGCTCTGCTATCCCTAGCTGGGAGACATCGCCAAGTTACCTAACCTTCCTTTGTCTCAGTTTCCTTACTGTGCAACAGGGATAATCACTCATATACGACGTGTATGGTTATTGTGAGGAACAAATCGGCAGGAACGGTGAAAAAGTGCTTAGAACTGTGACTGGCAGGGCTCGGTCAATATTCTCTCTCATCCTGCTCCCGCTCCACTCCGGGTGCAGGGGTCTTCCGGGGTTATTGAGATCTCTGCTCTCAGATCTGCACATGTCAGGGAGATTTTGTAGATCTTACAGGGAGATCTTTCCCTGCCCCCCGCGCATCGCTAGGCAAGGGGGGTGGCCTGGAGAAGAGACCGCGCAGCACGTGGGCTTTGGACCCCGAAACCGCCCTAGCCATGCGCGCGCGCCCCCTAGAGAATGTCAGGGGAACCTCATGTGAAGGAGAAACCACGATTGTTGGGGACCCTGGAAGCTTTGCTGGGGTACAGAGAGTCGCATAAAGGGAAGACGTTTTCTTGTCCCTCTCACTTCAAAAGATACCTTTAATAGGCACGTCCTGGGCTCCCACAGTCTCAACTAGGAGGGAGCAGCGCCTATTGACACACGGGGGACGGCGCCAGCAGGGGCGGCCTCCAGGGGGCGCTACCGAGCTGCTGCTCCGGCCGCTCGAGGGCAGCGGGCGGCGGCAGTCAGGCCCGTGTCCGCGCCACTGGGCGTTCTTGGAAAACACCGATTTCCTGCCATGAAATGGGCGGAGACCTCGAGAGTTTGCAATCCGGGGTATTGCTAGGGCTGTGACTCCATTTGCGTTGCCAGCCGGGGTGGGGGCGGGGGGGGGGAGGGAACATCAGTCACGTGACCGAGTTCTGCCTGCAGGACCCGCTGTGAGCTCCTCCGAGCCAGGCTTCTACCTCCGCCTCCCTCGCTTGATTCCCGGACAAGCGTGTCTTTAAATTTGGTCGTGCCTGTCTCCTCCCTTCTCCCTGATGCCCCAGAGGGAGCTTTAATTAGCCTCAGTGCTGCCTGATCGGAAAGCAGTCCGGTGGTGAAAGGCCCCTGCTGTCAAATTATCTAGGATCCCAGCCTTGCCTGTCTGCTGATGTGGCATGATACATGTCGCAGTGGTTGACGCTGGCCACAGCAGACTGGAGGGAGAGGAGAGGATCAGGACAAAAAGTGACATCTCGTGAGGGTTTGTGAATTCTTGTCCCTTTCCTAACGTCCCAGCCAGGGTTTCTGGACTAAACTGGTGCCCTCAGACTCTGAAATCTTGCCTCAGAGGTGAAGAGGCACCCCCTGTCCCCTGCCCCTACAGGCCTCTCCGTGAGTTCATTGGAACTTCACGCACGTAGGGCCCCAAAGGCTCCCAGCAAGCTGAAAGAGAAGTAGGCGAGGGTCAGGGAAGGAGCTTGAGTTTTGGAAACGAGCAGACCTGAGACCGGGACTCGAATCTTGTTCCTGCTAATAACTGGACCCTGGATAAATTCTTTTTTTTTTTTTTTTTTTTTGAGACGGAGTCTCGCTCTGTCGCCCGGACTGGAGTGCAGTGGCTGGATCTCAGTTCACTGCAAGCTCCGCCTCCCGGGTTCACGTCATTCTCCTGCCTCAGCCTCCCGAGTAGCTGGGACTACAGGCGCCCACCACCTCGCCCGGCTAGTTTTTTTTTTTTTTTGTATTTTTTAGTAGAGACGGGGTTTCACCATGTTAGCCAGGATGGTCTCGATCTCCTGACCTCGTGATCCACCCGTCTCGGCCTCCCAAAGTACTGGGATTACAGGCTTGAGCCACCGCGCCCGGCCTGGATAAATTCTTAAGTTATATAAGCCTCAAATTCCTCATCTTTAAGATAAGCATCATAATTCCTACTTCTCAGGATTAAAGAAGATATGTGGGAAGTGCCCAGCACAGTACCTAGCATGTAGTGAATAGCTAATAAATATGTGTTGAAGAAACGAATTAGGTAACTAATTCGTCAAGTAATCAATGAATATTCTAAGTAGTAGAATCTCAAGCTCACAGACCCATAGAACTGGAAGCATCTTAGAGATCACAGTCCAACCCCTTTATACTAGATGGTTAGGGTACTTCCAGATCCAAGTATCATTGCAGAGTGGTTAAGAATGTGGACTAGGCCAGGTGTGGTGGCTCACACCTGTAATCCCAGCACTTTGGGAGGCCGAGGTGGGTAGAACACCTGAGGAGTTCGAGACCAGCCTGGCTAACATGGCAAAACCGCGTATCTACTACTAATACAAAAATTAGCCAGATATGGTGGCACACAACTGTAAACCCAGCTACTCGGGAGGCTGAGGCAGAAGAATCACTTGAACCTGGGAGACAGAGGTTGCAGTGAGCCAAGATCACACCACCGCACTGCAGCCTGGGTGACAAGAGCAAATCTCCATCTCCAAAAAAAAAAAGAAAAAGAAAAAGAGAATGTGAACTATAGGGCCAAGCTGCTTTGGTGCAAACTCTTGCTCTGACGCTAACTAGTGTGTGATCTTGGGCAAATTATGTAATCTCTCTTTGCCTCAATTTCCTCTTCTGTAAAATGGGGATATTGGCATCTGCATCCTAGGTTGCTGGAAAGAGAAAGAATAAGGGAATAACTAAAAAACACTGAAGGCAGTACATGTTAACTATTGTATCAGGTGCCATCAGAGATTATGTCAGGCACCCATCATCTTGTCCAAAGATTAGTGGCATTCAACTTTTTTCAAACAAAGACATATGTAAATGTCAAATTATTCATCCATTGGTTCAAAATAAATGTTGAGTATCTGCTCTGGGCTAGGGTTCATTCTAGGTATTGAGGAATACAAACTAAGCATCTCTGTTCTTATAGAGCTTACATACTACTGGAGGGGAACATGAAATATACAAACAAGTGAAAATAAATCCATAACACACCAGGTAGTGATAAGGGCGAACCAGAAGAGTAAAACAGGATAAAGAGAGATGCAAATAGGAAATGTGTACATGGGTTCAGGGAAGCCCTCTCTGATAAGGAGACAGTTGAGCAAAGATCTGAAGCAAGTAGGAGAGTAATCAGTGTTGATATCTGGAGGGAAGAGCAACCCAGGCAGGGGGAACAGCCAATGCAATGGCCCTGAGGTGGGAGTGTGCTTAGCATAGTCAAGGACAGCTTGACTGGAGGAGAGGGAGCAAGGGAGAGGGCGGTAGATGAGGTCAGAGAGGTAGTCAAGGATGGTGAGAAGTGGTTGGATTATGGAAATATTTTAAAGATGGAGGTGGCCAGGCATGGTGGATCACGCCTTTAATCCCAGCACTTTGAAAGGCCGAGGTGGGTGAATCCCTTGAGGTCAGAAGTTCGAAAGCAGCCTGGGCAACATGGCAAAACCCTGTCTCTAATAAAAACACAAAAATTAGCCAGCTGTGGTGGCACATGCCTGTAGTCCCAGCTACGCAGGAGGCTGAGGCAGGAGAATTGCTTGAGCACTGAGCCAAGATCATGCCACTGCACTCCAG
>NW_012115338.1:0-1352 GCF_000951035.1 Colobus angolensis palliatus | reverse complement strand
CAGTGGCACAATCTCAGCTCACTGCAACCTTCGCCTCCCAGGCTCAAGCGATTCTTGTGCCTCAGCCTCCCAAGTAGCTGGGATTACAGGCACCCACTACCCCACATGGCTAATTTTTGTATTTTTAATGGAGACAGGGTTTTGCCATATTGGCCAGGCTGGTCTTGAACTCCTGACCTCAAGGGATCTGTCCGCTTTGGCCTCCCAAAGTGCTGGGATGTGAGCCACCAAGTCCAGCCCAAAACTCAATTTCATTTGAAACAACAGAAAGCTTTTTGCACATCAACAGTGTGCACATTTGATGCCTAAAATGGAGACTGTCTAAGAATCTTGAAATGTCTACGTAGGAAGTTTAAGCCAAGAAGTCAACTAGTGTATCCCTCTGACCATGTTATTTTGTGGGTTTTTTGCTTGTTTGTTTGTGAGACAGAATCTTGTGCACTGGTGGGATCTCGGCCCTCTGAAACCTCCACCTCCCAGGTTCAAGCGATTCTCCTGCCTCAGCATCCTGAGTAGCTGAAATTACAGGCACATGCCACCACACCTGGTTAATTTTTGTAGTTTTAGTAGAGACGAGGTTTTACCATGTTGGCCAGGTTGGTCTCAAACTCCTAATCTCAAGTGATCCACCCACCTTGGCCTCCCAAAGTGCTGGGATTACAAGTATGAGCCACCGCACCTGGCCTCACTCAATACTGCTCTTGCACCATCATTAAAAATGTCAGGCGGAGTGTGGTGGCTCACGCCTGTACTCCCAGCATTTTGGGAGGCTGAGGTGGCAGATCATGAGGTCAGGAGATGGAGACCATCCTGGCTAACATGGTGAAACTCCATCTCTACTAAAGATAAAAAAAAATTAAAAAAAAAAATTAGCTGGGTGTGGTGGTCCACACCTATAATTCCAGCTACTTGGGAGGCTGAGGCAGAAGAATCACTTGAATCCAGGAGGTGGAGGTTGCAGTGAGCCGAGATGACAACACTGCACTCCAGCCTGGGTGACAGAGCAAGACTCTGTCTCAAAAAAAAAGAGTCAACAAAGTAAGAAGAGCAAATCTTGTGTTAGCATTATTACAAAAAGGATCTTGACCTCTTGGACTTCTTGAGATGATTTGGAGACCACACTTTGAGAAATGATGCCCTACAGGCACCAAACTTCTTGGTGTGGCCCAGACAGCTCTCCATGACCTGCCCCTGCCAACCTCTCCAGCCCCGTCTCTCATACCATTCCACCTCTAATGAAGCCCATGCTTCAGCTGGGAAGAATAGATTCATTCTGCAGAGAAAGAGACCTGGCTCTAGAACCAAAACCAAGCTGCCTAGTTGCTCAAGAAGTGACGTTCTTTTTTTTTTTT
>NW_012115337.1:9052-10085 GCF_000951035.1 Colobus angolensis palliatus | reverse complement strand
GGCTCATGCCTATAATCCCAGCACTCTGGGAGGCCGAGGCGAGCGGATCACCTGAGGTCAGGAGTTCGAGACCAGCCTAGCCAACATGGTGAAACCCCATCTCTACTAAAAATACAAAAATTAGCCGGGCATGGTGGCAGGTACCTGTAATCCCAGCTACTCAGCAGGCTGAGGCAGAGAATTCCTTGAACCCAGGAGGCGGGGGTTGCAGTGAGCCGAGGTCGTGCCACTACTCCACCCTGGGGAACAGAGCGAGATGTCATCTCAAAAAAAAAAGAAAATATCCTTCACATAAACACAGGGCAAAACTAAAACATTTTCAGGTCAAAAAAAACCCAAGGGTCTGTGACCAACAAACCTACCTGCAACAAAGGCTAAAGGATTTTTTTTTTGAGATGGAGTCTCACTCTGTCACCCAGGCTAGAGTGCAGTGGCTCACTGTAAGCCCCGCCTCCCAGGTTCATGCCATTCTCCTGCCTCAGCCTCCCAAGTAGCTGGGACTACAGGTGCCCGCCACACACCTGGCTAATTTTTTGTATGTTTAGTAGAGAAGGGGTTTTACCACATTAGCCAGGATGGTCTCGATCTCCTGACCTCATGATCCACCCTCCTCGGCGCCTCCAAAGTTCTGGGATTACAGGCGTGAGCCACCACACCTGGCCTGGATGTTTCTCAGTCTGAAGAGAAATAACTCCAGACATAAACAGTCTGAGGAAATCCGTGGGAAAAGTAAATAAGGAAGAAACGGTGAAGATAAGCTAAGAAGTTCATACTATGCAACTATCACAGTAAATGAAGTATTTTGTGATTGGTTAAAAACGGAAAAACTATCATGGGAATCCTGGACACAATGCAGGTCAGGAGACCAGGGAAGAGCCAGGGATGATTCTTTGAATCAACTGTAGTCGTATCTACAATTCATACTCAGTTAATACTTTTTTCTTTTCTTTTTTTTTTTTTTGAGACAGAGTCTCGCTTTGTCGCCCAGGCTGGAGTGCAGTGGTGTGATGTCCGCTCACTGCAAGCTCCGCCT
>NW_012115337.1:3617-4464 GCF_000951035.1 Colobus angolensis palliatus | reverse complement strand
AAGCGATTCTCCTGCCTCAGCCTCCCAAGTAGCTGGGATTACAGGCGTGCGCCATGACGCCCGGCTAATTTTTTTGTATTTTTAGTAGAGACGGGAGTGCGCCATGTTGGCCAAGCTGGTCTTGAACTCCTGACCTCAGGTGATCCACCCACCTCGGCCTCCCAAAGTGCTGAGATTACAGGCGTGAGCCACTGCGCCCGGCCGACAATTTTAATTTCAGGTAAAAAGTGAAATCAACATCATTTACAACATTCCTCTTAAAGAGGAATTGTCAAGTTTTCCTTCCAAGCAAGGAGCAAAGCCGGCAAGTCACTGTTTTCATTTTCCCAGGTCCTCTGGTGCGGAGGGAGCTCTGTCAAGTCCCCGTCTGCAGAGCTGCTCTCTTCAGTGACTCATGACCAGGCACTCGCTGGGAAGCGGGAGAGCAGGAGGAGAGAATCGGGGGGAGATTAGGGTAAGAGGTGTCCCTGGCTCTGAGAGGGGCAGGACTGGCTGCGAGTCCCTGGAATTAGACCAGGAAGTCTCCTGGAGCCGGGAAACGGGTGGGGAAGGGGGGCGGTTTCTCTTCGCCACAGTCCATTCTCCCTGCAGAAAGGCTCGGTCTTTCCCTGCCCAGGGCGGGGAACCGGGGTCGCAAGTCCTCCGGGGACGGACAGGGACGGGAAGAAGCCGAGGGGGTGAAAGTCCCCGAGAGGGGCCCAGCCACTGCAGAGAGAGCCCCGGCGAAAGAAGGGAAAGGGGCCGAGTCTCGGGGCCGGCAGGCCCGCCTCCCCCACAGGCCGCGGCCGGCAAATCTGCTGCCTCATCCCGGCGTCCCCGCTCCCGCCCGGCCGCCGCACTCACGATG
>NW_012115337.1:2879-3567 GCF_000951035.1 Colobus angolensis palliatus | reverse complement strand
CCAGCTTCGCCCGTCCGGCTCCACCAGCCGCCGACGTCCCCGTGCCTCGCTCAATACGCTCCCCGCGGGCGCGCGGCCGGGAAACCAGGTTCCGGCCCCACCAACTGCCCAACGCATGCGCAGAGAGGCGCCGCTGACCCGTCCCGCATCCCTGCAACTAGAGGAGGGGATTTTGGAAAGATTCCTCTGCGATGACTTGTGCTCGTCCTCGGAAACCCAAGCGGTACCGAAAAGCCCAAAAAGGAGGCAAAGACAAGCATCCGAAATCTCACCCAAAAATAACTACTGCTGCGTATTGTAGCGTATTATAATTGCGGAAACAGCATTCCGAACTTCTCTCCATGTGCAAGTAAGTAGATGAACAATTTCAGGAAGGGAGGATCGTTATTTTTTAAAGTATTTTTTAAATTTAACGTAAGAAAAACAAATGAGTTTAAAATGCATTTCAAGCCGGGCGCGGTGGCTCATGCCTGTAATCCCAGCATTTTGGGAGGCCAAGGTGGACGGATCACCTGAGGTCAAAAGTTGGAGACCAGCCTGGCCAAAATAGTGAAAACCCCGTCCCTACTCAAAATACAAGATTAGGCCATACGCGGTGGCTCACGCCTGTAATCCCAGCACTTTGGGAGGCCGAGGCAGGTGGATCACCTGAGGTCAGGAGTTCGAGACCAGCCTGACCAACATGGTG
>NW_012115337.1:0-741 GCF_000951035.1 Colobus angolensis palliatus | reverse complement strand
GCTGACTGCAAGCTCCTCCTCCCAGGTTCACGCCGTTCTCCTGCCTCAGCCTCCCAACTAACTGGGACTACAAGGCGTGAGCCACCGCGCCCAGCTAATTTTTGTATTTTTAGTAGAGACAGGGTTTCACTATATTGGTCAGGCTGGAACCCCATGATCCGCTCACTTTGGCCTCCCAAAGTGCTGGGATTACAGGCATGAGCCACTGTGCCCAGCCATCCCCATCTTTCAAATACAGCTGTTTGTCTAAAAAAAAATAAAATAAAGGCCTCTTGCCTGTAATCCCGGCACTTTGGGAGGCCGAGGCAGGTGAATCGTGAGGTCAGGAGTTTAAGACCAGCCTGACCAACATGGTAAAACCCCGTCTTTACTAAAAATACAAAAATTAGCCAGGCGTGGTAGCACGTGCCTGTAACCCAGCTACTAAGGAGGCTGAGGCAGGAGAATCGCTTGAACCTGGGAGGCAGAGGTTGCAGTGAGCTGAGATTGCACCACTGCACTCCAGCTTGGGTGACAGGGCAAGACTCTGTCTCAGAAAAATTAATTAATTAATTAATAATAACATAAAATAATAAAATAATAAAAAAAAATGTGGCCAGGCACAGTGGTTCATGTCTGTAATCCCAACACTTTGGGAGGCCAAGGTGAGTGGATCACCTGAGATCAGGAGTTCAAGACCAGCCTGGCCAACATGGCAAAACCCTATCTCCACTAAAAATACAAAAAAGTAGCTGGGTGTGG
>NW_012115336.1:809-3639 GCF_000951035.1 Colobus angolensis palliatus | reverse complement strand
CAGCCAAACTAAGTTTCATAAGTGAAGGAGAAATAAAATCCTTTACAGACAAGCAAATGCTGAGAGATTGTGTCACCACCAGGCCTGCCCTACAACAGCTCCTGAAGGAAGCACTAAACATGGAAAGGAACAACTGGTACCAGCCACTGCAAAAACATGACAAAATCTAAAGACCATCAATGCTAGGAAGAAACTGCATCAACTAATGAGCAAAATAACCAGCTAACATCATAATGACAGGATCAAGTTCACACATGACAATATTAACCTTAAATGTAAATGGGCTAAATGCTCCAATTAAAAGAAACAGGCTGGCAAATTGGAAAAGAGTCAAGACCCATCAGTTTGCTGTATCCAGGAGACCCATCTCACATGCAGAGACACACATAGGCTCAAAATAAAGGGACAGAGGAAGATCTACCAAGCAAATGGAAAACAAAAAAAGGCAGGGGTTGCAATCCTAGTCTCTGATAAAACAGACTTTAAACCAACAAAGATCAAAAGAGACAAAGAAGGCCATTACATAATGGTAAAGGGATCAATTCAACAAGAAGAGCTAACTATCCTAAATATATATGTACCCAATACAGGAGCACCTAGATTCATAAAGCAAGTCCTTACAGACTTACAAAGAGACTTAGACTCGCACACAATAATAATGCGAGACTTTAACACCCCACCGTCAACATTAGACAGATCAACGAAACAGAAAGACAACAAGGATATCTAGGAATTGAACTCAACTCTGCACCAAGTAGACCTAATAGACATCTACAGAACTCTCCACCCCAAATCAACAGCATATACATTCTTCTCAGCACCACATCGCACTTATTCCAAAATTGACCACATAGTTGGAAGTAAAGCACTCCTCAGCAAATGTAAAAGAACAGAAATTATAACAAACTGTCTCTCAGACCACAGTGCAATCAAACTAGAACTCAGGACTAAGAAACTCAATCAAAACCGCTCAACTACATGGAAACTGAACAACCTGCTCCTGAATGACTACTGGGTACATAAGGATATGAAGGCAGAAATAAAGATGTTCATTGAAACCAATGAGAACAAAGATACAACATACCAGAATCTCTGGGACACATTTAAAGCAGTGTGTAGAGGGAAATTTATAGCACTAAATGCCCACAAGAGAAAGCAGGAAAGATCTAAAATTGACACTCTAACATCACAATTAAAAGAACTAGAGAAGCAAGAGCAAACACATTCAAAAGCTAGCAGAAGGCAAGAAATAACTAAGATCAGAGCAGAACTGAAGGAGATAGAGACACAAAAAACCCTCCAAAAAATCAATGAATCCAGGAGCTGGTTTTTTGAAAAGATCAACAAAATTGATAGACTGCTAGCAAGACTAATAAAGAAGAAAAGAGAGAAGAATCAAATAGACATGATTAAAAAATGCTAAAGGGGATATCACCACTGACCCCACAGAAATACAAACTAACATCAGAGAATACTATAAACACCTCTACGAAAATAAACTAGAAAACCTAGAAGAAATGGATACTTTCCTGGACACATACACTCTCCCAAGACTAAACCAGGAAGAAGTTGAATCCCTGAATAGACCAATAGCAGGCTCTGAAATTGAGGCAATAATTAATAGCCTGCCAACCAAAAAAAGTCCAGGACCAGATGGATTCACAGCCGAATTCTACCAGAGGTACAAGGAGGAGCTGGTATCATTCCTCTGAAATTGTTCCAAACAACAGAAAAAAGAGGGAATCTTCCCTAACTCATTTTATGAGGCCAATTTCATCCTGATACCAAAGCCTGGCAAAGATACAACAAAAAAAGAGAATTTTAGACCAATATCCCCGATGAACATCGATGCCAAAATCCTCAACAAAATACTGGTAAACTGAATCCAGCAGCACATCAAAACGCTTATCCACCATGATCAAGTGGGCTTCATCCTTGGGATGTAAGGCTGGTTCAACATATGCAAATCACTAAATGTAATCCAGCATATAAAGAGAACCAAAGACAAAAACCACATGAGTATCTCAACAGATGCAGAAAAGGCTTTTGACAAAATTCAACAGCCCTTCATGATAAAAACGCTCAATAAATTCGGTATTGATGGAACATATCTCAAAAAAATAAGAGTTATTTATGACAAACCCACAGCAAATATCATACTGAATGGGCAAAAACTGGAAGCATTCCCCTTGAAAACTAGCACAAGACAGGGATGCCCTCTCTCATCACTCCTATTCAACGTAGTGTTGGAAGTTCTGGCCAGGGCAATCAGGCAAGAGAAAGAAATAAAGGGTATTCAATTAGGAAAAGAGGAAGTCAAATTGTCTCTGTTTGCAGATGACATAATTGTATGTTTAGAAAACCCCATTGTCTCTGCCCAAAATCTCCTTAAGATGATAAGCAACTTCAGCAAAGTCTCAGAATACAAAATCAATGTGCAAAAATCACTAGCATTCCTATACACCAATAACAGACAGCCAAATGATGAGTGAACTCCCATTCACAATTACTTCAAAGAGAATAAAATACCTACGAATCCAACTTACAAGGGATGTGAAGGACCTCTTCAAGGAGAACTACAAACCACTGCTCACTGAAATAAAAGAGGACAAACAAATGGAAGAACATTCCATGCTCATGGATAGGAAGAATCAATATCGTGAAAATGGCCATACTGCCCAAGGTAACTTATAGATTCAATGCCATCCCCATTAAGCTACCAATGGCTTTCTTCACAGAACTGGAAAAAACTACTTTAAAGTTCATATGGAACCAAAAAAGAGCCCGCATTGCCAAGCCAATCCTAAGTCAAAAGAACAAAGCTGGAGGC
>NW_012115336.1:388-759 GCF_000951035.1 Colobus angolensis palliatus | reverse complement strand
AGGCAACCTACAGAATGGGAGAAAATTTTTGCAATCTACTCATCTGACAACGGGCTAATATCCAGAACCTACAAAGAACTCAAACAAATTTACAAGAAAAAAAAAACCCATCAAAAAGTGGACAAAGTACATGAGCAGACACTTCTCAAAAGTAGACATTTATGCAGCCAACAGACACATGAAAGAACGCTCATCATTGCGAGCCATCAGAGAAATGCAAATCAAAACCACAATGAGATACCATCTCATACCAGTTAGAATGGAGATCATTACAACGTCAGGAAACAACAGGTGCTGGAGAGGATGTGGAGAAATAGGAACACTTTTACACTGTTGGTGGGACTGTAAACTAGTTCAACCATTGTGGAAGA
>NW_012115336.1:0-338 GCF_000951035.1 Colobus angolensis palliatus | reverse complement strand
AAAACCAAACACTGCATGTTCTCACTCATAGGTGGGAACTGAACAATGAGATCACTTGGACACAGGAAGGGGAACATCACACACCGGGGCCTGTTGTGGGGTGGGGAGAGGGGGAAGGGATAGCATTAGGAGATATACCTAGTGTAAATGACAAGTTAATGGGTACAGCACACCAACATGGCACACGTATACATACGTAACAAACCTGCACGTTGTGCATATGTACCCTAGAACTTAAGTATAATAAAAAATAAAAATAATAATAAAAAGTTTGAAATATTGCAATAAATACTAAAATAGAAAGAGACACATAAAGTGAGCACGTGATGTTGAAAAAA
>NW_012115335.1:12333-12646 GCF_000951035.1 Colobus angolensis palliatus | reverse complement strand
GCAACAATACTGTAAATAAATACACAAATACAACTGGCTAAGGGAATAGCTGGCTTCTGTTAGTCTGTGTGAATTGGGAATGCTGGAGAGGACTGAAAAGCTATGGAAGGAAGGAGTGGTGCTGTTTCCTTCCCGTTTCCAATAGAGTCATCTTAGCACTGGGTTTTCCTCCTGATGGTGACAGTTGAAACCGTATGTAGTAGTTGATCCCAATTTGATGTCTTTCCAACAATCCTAGAAATGGTCTCACTGGGTCCCCTCAGAGAAAACATAACCAACTTCTAGCATCTTCTATATACTCCTATCCCCACAT
>NW_012115335.1:8943-10950 GCF_000951035.1 Colobus angolensis palliatus | reverse complement strand
GGTTTTTTGTGAGTACTGTAATTTTGAAAAATAATGATTCATATATTCCAATGTTGTGTAAAAACCATAAGTCATACTAAATAAAATAATTCATTTCTAAATTATATGAAAAATCTGGGGTTTAATTTTAAACTTTTAATAAATCACTCAGAAAAATTTATTAATTTAAACCAGTTGAGTGAATGAATGCAATTCTAATCAGCTCTTGATATTTCTTAATTTTTTTGGTTCTGGCACCATTCTTTCTCTTTTTGGTTATTTTTGCAATATAGGTTTTTATTCCATTATCATCACAGTCAGTTTTTATCAGGTACTTATATTAGGTAATAGGTGAAGTGTTTATAAAATATTTAATAAAATGTGAGAAATTAATTTTGTTTTTTAAAATATTTTCAGAGTTCCTTATAATTCAATTAAAAGTTTTATTCTATTATGTAACAATACTTGAATATTAAATATATCAAATTTAGCAGTAATGGCTAGAAAAAATTTAAATTAACATATATTTAAATATTTTCTTTTACTTTTTACTGAAACAATATATTCTGCTTAAAAGTAAAATAGTTATAAAAAATATAATGCTATCAGTATTACAAAGGAAAAATTAGTACTATTTAATAAATTTCTTCTTATTTCTAGGAGAAAGATAATTTTTCAATAGCTTAACTGTTTCTCCTAATATTTATTTACATATTTCTAAATTATATGCTAGAATGATGTCTGGATATTTCAATTTGATTCATAGACATTACACTAGATTAAAATTTTGCTGCTTTACACTATTATTTTACCTACTGCATTCTTCTAATTCTAATGTCAATAATAATTCAATACAATGATTATGTAAAGATTATTCACTGCTAATGTAATTAATACTGATTGTATTATGTATTGTCTTTACATAATACTGATTATGTAAAGATTATTCACTGCTAATGTAATTAATACTGATTGTTTACCTTGTCATGTACAATCTGGAGTCTATTGGAGATTATTTTCTCAATTTTACATGCATACATTTTAAAAATTTTCTTTCAAGTTTTCCCATTTTTCCATCAAATCTGTCATTTGCCTATTCTCATTTGAAATTTGTAAATATATGAAATATTCTATGAAGTCCTCCTTCTCTTTTAATTTGCTACTATCTTTCTCCCAGATATTCTCCTATTCTAATATAAAGCAAATGATCTCTAGGTGGTTGAAATACTGTCATACATAAAATTCTCTCCACAGCATTTCTGAGTTTAATACACTATTTAGTTCATCCCATGTTTCTATTTCTGGTTTTACTACACTGTTCTATTGGCAAATAACAGTGGATAAAAGATGATGATTTAGTACCTAGGTCATAAATTCTTGAGTCATATCAGATTTAAACAAATCTTCACGCTCCCCTTCCATGTAATACATAATTTGATTGGGCATAGCATTCAAGATTTAAAAGAATTTTTTTCGGTATTTAAAAAAGAATTTTCCATGCATCCTAACATCAAGTATCACTGTTGATCTTTTCAATATCATTTTGATCTCCCTTTCTTTGTGTTTGACTTATTTTTTTCTTATTAGCTTAATTATCTTTTTCTTTTCTGAAAGTACTGTTAAATTTTGATCATACTGGGTTTGTGTCTATCATTTTTTAAAAAATCTCTCATGGGTTTAAAACACTCACTTGTTTTATACTCTGAAATAATTGTTCAGATTTTTATTTAAATATTTCTCTTTTGTAATATATCAGCAGTAATAATTTGTTTGCAAAACAAATTATTCTTGCCTTCTGAGTTTCTCATAGCATCATACATCTTTCTGAGAATATCAAGTAGAGAAATTTGAGGTTATTTATATCTTCTAATTTCTCTCTTTTTCCAGTCCTCCCCACCCCCTTTTTTTGCTAGTTTATTTCGGTGACTCTATCAATAGAACCCTGCCCATATCCTCTCCGCATTCATTGTACTCTTCTTCCCCAGTAGTTTCTGGTTGTAAACACCTAGAAGTGTCTTGCTTGTCAAC
>NW_012115335.1:5802-7188 GCF_000951035.1 Colobus angolensis palliatus | reverse complement strand
TTTTTGGGAGTGTAAATTAAGTCCATCATTGTGGAAGGCAGTGTGGCAATTTTGCAAGGACCTGGAGGCATAAATATCATTTGAACCAGCAATCCCATTACTAGGCATGTACCCGAAGGAATATAAATCATGCTATTATGAAGATACATGCATATGTATATTTATTGCAGCACTATTCACAACAGCAAAGACATGGAATCAACCTAAATGCCCATCAATGATAGACTGGATAAAGGAAATGTGGTACATATATACCATGGAATAGTATGCAGCCATAAAAAGTAAGGAGATTATATCCTTTGCAGGGACATGGATGGAGCTGGAAGCCATTAACTTCAGCAAACTGTACAGACCAACTTCAGCAAACTAACACAGGAACAGAAAACCAAACACCACATGCTCTCACTTATAAGTGGGAGCTGAATGATGAAACACGTGGACACATGGTGGGGAACAACACACATTGGGGCCTGTCAGTTCAGGGCTTGGGGGAGGGAGAGAATCAGAAGAATAGCTAATGAATTCTGGGTTTAATACCTAGGTGATGGGATGATCTGTGCAGCAAACCACCATGGTGCACGTTGACCTATGTAACAAACCTGATGGCACATGTAACCTTGAACTTCAAATAAAAGATGAAGGAATAAAATGAATAATTAAAATAAAATTATTGTGTTAGAGAAGAAGAAAAGTCTATTATCAAATACCTGAATCTCTTCTTCAGAAGAGATTTTGTTAAATAATTAAGACAAAAGTATATTTGAAATTCATAGAACAAAGAAAATAATAAAAAAACTAAAATGATTAAAACAGAAACAGACATATAATAGCTGACATTAAAGCCAAATTTTATTTTTTAAGAAGTATCAACAAAATCTATAACTATCTATACTGATTAAGAGAAAAAGAGAGACACCACAAGTTAGCAATATCAATAATAAAATCTGGACAATGACTACACATCCTTTTGATATTAAAAAGATAATAAGTGAATATTATTTTAAAAAACTGGATTCCCCCAAAGGGTTTGACTGCTTAAACCAAATAGAAAATATTCTTACAGATGTAACTTAAAAAAATTGATATATGATGAAATATAAAATCTGAGTATCCTGGTTTCTATTCAAGAAATTGAATTTTCTATAGAGCATAGTCACATAGAGAAAACTTCAGGCCCACATGATTTCACTGGTGAATTATAACAATCATTATTTGAATATTGTATTAGTCTATTCTCATGCTGCTAATAAAACATATGTGAGAGTAGATAATTTATAAAGAAAAAAAGTTTTAATGGACTCACAGTTCCACGTGACTGGAGAGGCCTCACAATCATGACTGAAGGTGAATGAGGAGTCATGTCTTACATGGCAGCAGGAAAGAGAA
>NW_012115335.1:0-972 GCF_000951035.1 Colobus angolensis palliatus | reverse complement strand
TCTCTGTTGTAAAAACAACAAAACACAGTAAGATTGAGAATGGTAAAACAGGTGATTTCAAAACTAGTGAGGAGTTTTTAAAATCACCAGTTCCCAAGTAGGTTGGAAGATGGAAGGAGGAGTTCTCAGATGATCACCACATGAAGAGTTCACTAACCTTTGTTGAGTAAGAAATAAACTGTTGGATGCAAACATGAAGTTTTGGCTTCTCCATTTATAGCACTTTTGCCTTCTCTAGTACGAATAGTACGAAGAGAGTTTTATGGTTTAAAATTTAAAACTACACTTCAGGTCTGTTCCTTTTGAAAGATTGGAACGTTCAAAAGTTACAGATAACATCATAATGTAAAGCATTAAATATTCAGTTCTAAATAAAAAGGAGATTCTATAAAAATTTGAGATATGAAGCAAGAGATACTTAGAGTATAATAGCTGTAATACTCACATTAGAAAAAAAGGAAAGATATAAAGTTCATAAGCTAAGTATTCAATTCATGAACAACATAAAATCCAAGAAAGAAGGGAGAAAATTAAACATAAAAGCAGAAACAGATGAAATGGAAAGCAAAGAAATAATAGATCTTATCAACAAAATCATATGCTACTTCCTTGAGAAGACTAAAAACTTGAATATGGAACATTAGTAAACAATCTATTCACAAAAATAACACCATGACCACATGATATAGTTTAAGTTTGATATATATCAGAATTTTAAAGAAATGGATAAATTCTCTCATATGTAAAATATTGATTAAATATTTTAAAAGACAAAAAATTACAGGTATTTTTACATATCTCATTTAATATAATAGTAATAATAGAGAAGGGCATTTGTGATGGTTACTTTCGTAACTTGAGTGCGCCATAGTTTGCCCAGGTATTTAGTCAAACATTATTCTGGGTGTTTCTGTGAGGATGAGTTTTAAATAAAATTAATATTTAAATTGGTAGAATGAATAAATCAGATTA
>NW_012115334.1:14815-15239 GCF_000951035.1 Colobus angolensis palliatus | reverse complement strand
ACGCTATGGACAACCCAGCAAGTTGGCTGTTTCAGAATCCTCCTCTTCTGTTTTTTGAACTTTTGAAAACAAAAGATGTGCTGGGAGACATGGCCGTAGAGTGTGCTTACTCCGGGTCCATGATTGTCCAAACTGCGGAGAGGGAAGGGCAGATCTATGCCAAGAGGGGGACAGGCTGTAGAGGCCACAGCGGATTCGTCTTTGTGACCTTAGCACTCTGCCCAGCACCTGGAATATGGTAGGTGCTCCGTAAACCTGTGTTCAAGGAATGAATCTGTCCATAGCGTATGTATTAATGGGACCTTTAGAGTCATTGGACATCCTTGGGAATCACATACCCGCAGTTGGCTGGTGGTCTAGAAAAAAAGGTAAAAAATGAGATACAGCCCTCTACATGTTTGGCCTCCTATATGGGGCCAGGCTG
>NW_012115334.1:11631-12566 GCF_000951035.1 Colobus angolensis palliatus | reverse complement strand
CAAATAACATTTTTTTTTTTTTTTTTGAGATAGGGTCTTGTCCTGGCTGGAGAGCAGTGGCACAATCATGGCTCATTGCAGCCTCAATCTCTTGGACTCAAGCGATTCTCTCACCTAAGCCTCCAGAGTAACTGGGACTACAGGCCCAACCACCTTTTCTTTTTCTTTTTTTTAAATTGGTAGAGACAGAGAATCTTACTATGTGACCCAGGCTGGTCTTCAATTCCTGGGCTCAAGTGATCCTCCTGCCTCAGCCTCCCAAGGTGGGCTTACATGCGTGAGCCACTGTGCCCGGCTCCAAAGAACATTTCTTAAGATTGGTGGTACGAGGATCACACCTTGAGAAACACTGACTTAGGCCTTCCCACAGTACAAAGAAATGTTGCCTGCCCCGTCCTTACAGCATACCTGATGACTTATAAGAGGTGCTGCTGAATTTCCTGCCAGGGAAGCGATCTTAATTCTTCTCAGCAAGACAATGAGGCAGCCTTCACGAAGGACCCGGGAGCTTGGTATTAGAGGATGATCCAAGTCTGATGGCAAATTTAGAGTGCTCCAGGGAACACTAAAGTCTTGATGATAGGGCAAAAGGGAGTGATTCCATCTTTCTAACCTGGCAGGATAGCAGGTAACAAGATAGAAATAAGAAAAAAGCAAGCTGAACTTGTGTTTCCCTGACATTTGAACTGCCTGCTGTTCTCCTCGCCAAAAATAAAAAAGTTGGTCTCCAGGCAGCAAAAGTAGAGAAGTGAAAGTAACAGAGGTCTCCAGCCTGCAGGAAGACTCATATAACCTCAGCCTGAAGTTCTTTTTATACAGAGCGCAGAGTTTTACTGGCTAAGTGCTCACCCAATGACCCATTTTCAGTATTTGTTTATTCCTGTATTTCACCCATGTTTATTGAGCACCTACTGAGTATGATGGCCTGTAGTCAG
>NW_012115334.1:5658-6026 GCF_000951035.1 Colobus angolensis palliatus | reverse complement strand
CTTTCTTTCTTTCTTTCTTTCTTTCTTTCTTTCTTTCTTTCTTTCCTTTATTTCTTCCTCTCTCTCTCTCTCTTTCTCTCACACACACACACACGAGTACACTATTGCCTGGAAAGGCTGGAATGCTATCTTTCTCAAATGTTCTCATTAATTCATTGATACTTTCATTGAATGCCTACTAATATCAGGTAATGAGCTGGTGAGCAAGACTTGGCTCCCATCGAAGGGGAGGCAGTTATACCACATAGTAATAATATGATGGCTGACACTTATCAGGTCCTTACCACATACCAGGCAATGAGCCAGGCCTTTTATTTCCATTATGTCAGTGAATTCTCCCACAACCTATGAGGTTAAAAGCACTATTG
>NW_012115334.1:0-318 GCF_000951035.1 Colobus angolensis palliatus | reverse complement strand
CCAATCATCTAGGGCTCTGTTTTTCCACTAACTGAACTTTACCTTGGGCTCTCTGAGGCCGGATCATACAGCTTTCCTTCCCTTCCCCACCCCCATGAAAAGCCAGGTGGCTGCAGGCCTGGAAACACTTAAAGTTTCTTGTCTCCAAGCTGTGAATGCCACCATTAGGTGATCGGATTTACATGAACATAAATCAGACTTGAGTGTTGGGTAGTGTGGACCGTCCCTTCTGTGACAGCAAAGCCATCCTGGCCACACAGATGGCCTCTAAATGGATCAGGAAAGGTTCTCTGGGGCCCCTCTGCAGCCAGAAACACT
>NW_012115333.1:3693686-3694020 GCF_000951035.1 Colobus angolensis palliatus | reverse complement strand
AGGAACACTTTTACACTGTTGGTGGGATTGTAAACTAGTTCAACCATTATGGAAAACAGTATGGCGATTCCTCAAGGATCTAGAACTAGAAGTCCTTTATGACCCAGCCATCCCTTTACTGGTTATATACCGAAAGGATCATAAATCATGCTGCTATAAAGACACAAGCACACGTTTGTTTATTGCGGCACTATTCACAATAGCGAAGACTTGGAATCAACCCAAATGTCCATCAGTGTCAGACTGGATTAAGAAAATGTGGCACATATACACCATGGAATATTATGCAGCCATAAAAAAGGATGAGTTTGCGTCCTTTGTAGGGACATGGATG
>NW_012115333.1:3693314-3693636 GCF_000951035.1 Colobus angolensis palliatus | reverse complement strand
CAATCAGGCAAGAGAAAGAAATAAAGGGTATCAATTAGGAAAAGAAAAAGTCAAATTGTCTCTCTTTGCAGATGACATGATTGTATATTTGGAAAACCCCATTGTCTCAGCCCAAAATCTCCTTAAGCTGATAAGCAACTTCAGCAAAGTCTCAAGATACAAATTGTCACTGTTTGCAGATGACATGATTGTATATTTAGAAAACCCCATTGTCTCAGCCCAAAATCTCCTTAAGCTGATACACAACTTTAGCAAAGTCTCAGGATACAAAATCAATGTGCAAAAACCACAAGCATTCCTATACACCAATAACAGACAAACA
>NW_012115333.1:3685325-3692722 GCF_000951035.1 Colobus angolensis palliatus | reverse complement strand
GTAGAAAGCTGAAACTGGATCCCTTCCTTACACCTTATACAAAAATTAATGCAAGATGGATTAAAGACTTAAATGTTAGCCCTAATACCATAAAAACCGTAGAAGAAAACGTAGACAATACAACTCAGGACATAGGCATGGGCAAAGACTTCGTGACTAAAACACCAAAAGCAATGGCAACAAAAGCCAAAATTGACAAATGAGATCTAATTAAACTGAAGAGCTTCTGCACAGCAAAAGGTACTATCATCAGAGTGGACAGGCAACCTACAGAATGGGAGAAAATTTTTGCAATCTACCCATCTGACAAAGGGCTAATATCCAGAATCTACAAAGAACTTAAACACATTTACAAGAAAAAAATCAAGCGACCCCATCAAAAAGTGGGCAAAGGATATGAACAGACACTTCTCAAAAGAAGACATTTATGCAGCCAACAGACACATGAAAAAATGCTCATCATCACTGGCTATCAGAGAAATGCAAATCAAAACCACAATGAGATACCATCTCACACCAGTTAGAATGGCAATCATTAAAAAGTCAGGAAACAACAGGTGCTGGAGAGGATGTGGAGAAATAGGAACACTTTTACACTGTTGGTGGGATTGTAAACTAGTTCAACCATTATGGAAAAGAGTATGGCAATTCCTCAAGGATCTAGAACTAGAAGTACCATTTGACCCAGCCATCCCATTACTGGGTATATACCCAAAGGATTATAAATCATGCTGCTATAAAGACACATGCACACGTATGTTTATTGTGGCACTATTCAAAATAGCAAAGACTTGGAATCAACCCAAATGTCCATCAGTGACAGACTGGATTAAGAAAATGTGGTACATATACACCATGGAATACCATGCAGCCAGAAAAAAGGATGAGTTCATGTCCTTTGTAGGGACATGGATGAAGTAGGAAACCATCATTCTCAGCAAACTATCACAAGGACAGAAAACCAAACACCACATGTTCTCAGTCATAGGTGAGAATTGAACAATGAGAACACTTGGACACAGGGTGGGGAACATCACACACCGGAGTCTGACATAGGGTGGGGGAAGGGGGCTGGGATAGGGTTAGGAGATATACCTAATGTAAATGATGAGTTAATGGGTGCAGCACACCAACGTGGCACATGTATACATATGTAACAAACCTGCACGTTGTGCACATGTACCCTAGAACTTAAAGTATAATTAAAAAAAAAAAAAGATGATGATATCAATGAAATGACCAACAGGAAATCAACTAAACCAAAAAGCTGGTTCTTTGAAAAAAATCAATAAAATTGATAATATTTTAGCCACATTAAATAAGTAAGAAAGAGTAAATATACAAACAGCTAGCATCAGAAATAAAAGAAGGAAAAAAATGAGATCCCGTCATTTGCAACAACATGAATGGAACTGAAAGTTATTTGTTAAGTCAAATAAGCCAGGTGCAAAAAGACAAGATCTTTAAGAGCAGAAGTACAAAACACTAATGAAGAAAATCAAAGGTCAAAATAAATGGAAAGATATTCCATGTACATATTAGGTTGGGGCAAAAGTAATTGTAATTTCTGCCATTACTTTTAATGGTACAACACAGAATAGTGACAAGGATGTGGAGCAACAGGAGCTATCATTCATTGTTGGTGGAAATAAAAACTGCTACAGCCAATTTGGAAGAGAGTTTGGCAGTTTCTTACAACACTAGATAAAATCTTACCATATGATAGCAGTTGTATTCTTTGGTATTTACTCAAACATCAAAATGTATATCCCTAAAAGCCTGCACACAATTATTTATCACAGCTTTAATAATTGCCAAAATTCAGAAGAAACCAAGAAGTCCTTCAATAGGCAAATGGATAAACTAACTGTGGTACAACCCGACAATGGCATATTATTCAGCCCTAAAAAGAAGTGTTATCAAGTCAAGAAAAGATATGGAGAAACCTTAAATGCATATTGCTAACTGAAAGAAGCCAATCAAAAATGGTTACAAACCATATGATTCCAACTATATGACACTTTGGAAAAGGCAAAAGTATGGAGTCCATAAAAAGATCAGTGGTGTCAGTGGTAGAGGTAGAAGGAGGGAGGGATAAAGCCCAGGGATTTGTAAGGCAGTGAAACTGTCCTGTACGATATGGTAATGCTGGATATATGTTATCATATGTTTGTCAAACCCCATAGAATGTTTAATACATTGGCTCCTCAATTCTAACAGATGTATCACATGAATGCAAGATGATCCTAAAGGGGAAAATGAGAAACTGTGTGAGGGAGTAAGGGCATATAGAACTCTGTACTTACTATTTAATTTTCTGTAAACCTAAAGATGAAATCTTTATTAAAGATTTCTCTAAAGATGAAATCTAATTTTTTTGAAAGTGAGTAACTCAACGTTCCCCTGCTCATTTTTTATTGAATATAGTAATAAAAGGACATCTACATTATAGCACCAAACACCTAGAACACTCCAGAAGCTGTCCTAGCAAAGTCTCCAATAGTTTGGATTGTGTCCAGGGTCCAGAAGACCACCCCAAGTTTAATAATTCTTTAATAAATCTTTTTTGAGCAGGACTCAAAGGACTCACCATAGTAGAACTTACAGCTAAGATTTATTTCAGTGAAAGCATACACAGCCGAATGAGCAAAGAGAAAAGGTGTCTGGGGCAAAATGCAGAGGAAGCTAGGTACAAGCTTCCAAAAGATCTCTCATTGTGGTGTCACCCAAGACACATTTAATTCTTCCTTCAACAAGTTATAACAACAGAGAGAAAATGTTGTCAGTCAGGGAAGCTCATAAGAGAATGAGTAGCCTAGGAGTTTATTGGGGGGCTAGTTACACAGGCACACTCTGCCCAGCACAACCAAAATTCAAGACTACCAGAAGAAAAAGGTGTTCAACATAAGCCACATTGTTTGCACAGCCAGGCTTGGCACAGTCAGCCATTCTTACCCATTAAGGGAAACTTCTAAATCAATGTTGGGAGCTGTTTAACAGTGAAGTTCCCAGATGCCATCCAAGGGCTAATTTTGTAAACAGGTCTTTCTAAGCACAGCAGTCTCGGGCCTGTTGACTGTTTTCTGCACAGAAACCGTGACACAGAATAGATAGAAAAGGAAAAAAACAAAAGTGGGCAAAAGGAAAATGATAGAAGATCCCAGACTTAATTCTAGTTTATGGAAGGAAAGTAGTCCTTCTCCTTTGCAATACTAACTCCATCCACGACTAAGGTTTTTTTTGTTTGTTTGTTTGTTTGTTTTTGTTTTTGTTTTTTGTTTTTTGAGACAGAGTTTCGTTCTTGTCACCCAGGCTGGAGTGCAATGGCGTGATCTCGGCTCACTACAACCTCTGCCTCCCGGGTTCAAGCGATTCTCCTGCCTCAGCCTCCCAAGTAATTGAGATTACAGACATGCACCACTACGCCCAGCTAATTTTGTATTTTTAGTAGAGCTGGGGTTTTGCCATGTTGGCCAGGCTGGTTGCAAACTCCTGACTTCAAGTGATCCACCTGCCTTGGCTTCCCAAAATACTGGGATTACAGGCATGAGCCACTTCACACGGCCACACTGAGGCTCTTGACCTATTACCTTCAAGCACCTCAGATGATGTGATGGATATCTATGAAACCAGTTATCAGGAGGTGAACTCCAGCTCTGCCACAATCTGTGTGATCACGGACAAGATGACAGTTCCTGCCTATGATATTATTCCATCAGATATCTCTTTTCATATTTGAATCTTTAAAATCTCCATTATTACTGAATCTTTCATTGAACATATAGACCCCTTCTTCCATTAGAAAAATTCTCAATCCGTATATTCTTTCTTTTCCTTCCGTGGCGCCTCTCTTATGGCTCTGACACTTTCCCCTAGATCATTTCCTAGATCAATAGTTTCCTAAACTGGTTATCCTGCTTATAGTCTCTCCCTGATCTAATTCACCCTACAACCTAAGCCAGTTTAAGATTCCTAAAATAGAATTCTACTTATGTTCCTTCCATCCTTCGGGCCATTGGTCTCTGTTTGAAAGGTCCATTTCTCCATTTTCACCTGTCAAACACTTTACCTATTTTTTAATGACCACATCAAATTAGAAGGGCAACATTCTTCCACAAAGGAAATCCCCCACATCCAAACATAAGTCTTCTATTCTCATTTCATACCTCCAACAAAAGCACCATATACACATTAAAGTGTGTAAAAAATTCTATTAGTATAAGAGTAATGTGTTTTCTTATTTAGTAGCCCAACAGTATGATGCAGAAGGGCAGGAATCATGTCTTATTATTTCTGTAGTCGTGTTGCATCCTGTACAGTTCCTGAGTTCCTGGCATGTGGTAGGGTCTCACTGAATGGCAGCTTATTTTAACTGAAGCCACTGCAAGTCCCAGGTAAGCAGTAGTCCCAAAACGGGACACTCTCTACCCCCCCCCCCAAAAAAAAAAAAAAAGATACGGAATATCTCAGGGAAAAAAAGTAGAAGATCTGTTCCTGATCTCTACCAAATACAACACTAGTTTAACTTTATCCTCACATGAATTTTGGACTTGCAATTAAAAGGGACTCTTGACTCCTCTTCTTACAGATAATGGAATGAGGCAAAGAGAGAAGTATCCTATCCAAGGTCATATCCTGAGTTAGTGGAAGAGCTGGCTTAGTACTCAGGGCTTCTGAGTCTCAGGCCACAGTTTTGACTACAAGTGCTACTATCACAAGAGGTTCCCTGCTGAGACAAGGTATGGGAAAAGCATTGAAGTACAAAATTCACACTGTTTCTAAGGCATAGCTAGCAATGGAAGGCGGGGCAGGCTTTGTGAACATACCTCTTGCAACTGAGATTCTTTCTTTTTTGAAGACAGGTGTAAGTGCCGATCCAGTAAAGAATAAAACCTCTCACCATCCTTTTCAAATTTCTTTTTCCGCTCCTAAAGGTGGGAGAGAAGAGCAAAGATTAAATGTCTGTAGTGGTAACTCTGTCTGCTTAGAAAGGAGAATGAAGGAGATAGTGTCAGCTTTCAGGTAGTCAACCCCTCCAGTTCCTGGGAAGGAAAAAAAAAGCAACAGAGAATTAGCTTTGCATCGGTCTCAGCAGTTTCAACGTCCAGAAATAAAACCACAAGCCATTCTGCTTGCAGAAATGGCAGTCCCTATTTTTACAGCTGAAAGCTATGGAAGCTACTCCTCAAAGAATGATACCTTAAAAGGGCCCGTGCGGTAGATATCTTTTCTTCTCTCCAATATTTTTCACATACATTAACCACTCATTCAAATTTTCTTACAAAGGAAGAAGATGTAACACAAAAGTGAAGTAAATATATGTCATGAAAAGGTTAATCTACAATGCATTTAGACAGCTAATAATAAGAAAAACATTTCCAAAGAAATAGGAACCTGGGATTGTCTCTTTTTAATGAATTAGTTGGTATTATTTAAGCACTTCACTCCAAAAAGCTGTTATTAAAAAGAGACAAAAAATCCGGGAAAGTTTAACTAGAAAGCAAGGGTTGTAAAGATTTGTGGAAGATGAAGGACTCAGCCTTTACTCTTATCGAATATTACATTTAATTAAGTTCTCTGCTGCTCAGCACAACTGGAAGAAACACAGCATCTAAAGTAGCACTAACAATGTTCCTTTGTCACAGACTAATGCTGACACTCTACCATTCTCTTAGCACCATGCTGGAAAATCAATGTAAATGCCTTGTGTTGTCTCATGGCAAATTCAAAATCACTGAGCACTTGCAATGTGCCAGGTAGTAGAAGAGGCACAGCAGGGGACCACAAATAAAAGAAAAAAAAATTCACCCACGGTTTATTGCTACAAGCAATCTGTTGCTGGGCAGGAAGCTAGGACAGAGCTGAGTGACCTGTGACATATAAGAAATGTGCTTTTGGCCAGGCACGGTGGCTCACTCCTGTAATGCCATCACTTTGGGAGGCCGAGGTGGGCAGATCACCTGAAGTCAGGAGTTTGAGACCAGCCTAGACAACATGGTGAAACCCCATCTCTACTAATAATAAAAAAAAGGGGGAGGGGGCGGAGCAAGATGGCCGAATAGGAACAGCTTCAGTCTACAGCTCCCAGCGCGAGCAACACAGAAGACAGGTGATTTCTGCATTTTCAACTGAGGTACTGGGTTCATCTCACTGGGGAGTGCCGGACAATTGGTGCTGGTCAGCTGCTGCAGCCCGACCAGCGAGAGCTGAAGGAGGGTGAGGCATCACCTCACCTGGGAAGTACAAGGGAGAAGGGAATCCCTTTTCCTAGCCAAGGGAACTGAGACACACAACACCTGGAAAATCAGGTAACTTCCACCCCAATACTACGCTTTACCAAGGGTCTTAGCAAAAGGGCACACCAGGAGATTATATCCCACACCTGGCCGGGAGGGTCCCATGCCCACGGAGCCTCCCTCACTGCTAGAACAGCAGTCTGCGATCTAAGGGCAAGGTAGCAGCGACGCTGGGAGAGGGGCGCCCGCCATTGCTGAGGCTTAAGTAGGTAAACAAAGCTGCTGGGAAGCTCGAACTGGGTGGAGCTCAAAGCAGTTCAAGGAGGCCTGCCTGCCTCTGTAGACTCCACCTCTGGGACAGGGCACAGCTAAACAACAACAACAACAACAACAAAAGCAGCAGAAACCTCTCCAGATGCAAATGACTCTATCTGACAACTTTCAAGAGAGCAGTGGATCTCCCAACATGGAGGTTGAGATCTGAGAATGGACAGACTGCCTGCTCAAATGGGTCCCTGACCCCTGAGTAGCCTAACTGGGAGACATCCCCCAATAGGGGCAGACCAAGACCCCACACCTCACATGGTGGAGTACACCCATGAGAGGAGGCTTCCAAAGCAACAATCTGACAGGCACACTCACTGTTCAGCAATATTTTGTCTTCCGCAGCCTCTGCTGCTGATACGCAGGAAAACAGGGTCGGGAGTGGACCTCAAGCAATCTCCAACAGACCTACAACTGAGGGTCCTGCCTGTTAGAAGGAAAACTAACAAACAGGAAGAATACTCACAAAAAAACCCAATCAGTACGTCACCATCATCGAAGACCAGAGGCAGATAAAACCACAAAGAAGAGAAAAAGCAGGGCAGAAAAGCTGGAAATTAAAAAACTAAGAGCACATCTCCCCCGCCAAAGGAACGCAGCTCATCGCCAGCAACGGATCAAAGAATTTGACGATTTTCACGAGATGAGAGAAGGATTCAGTCCATCAAACTTCTCAGAGCTAAAGGAGGAATTATGTACCCAGCGCAAAGAAACTAAAAATCTTGAAAAAAGAGTAGAAGAATTGATAACTAGAATAATTAATGCAGAGAAGGCCATAAACGAACTGACACAGATGAAAACCATGACACGAGAAATACGTGACAAATGCACAAGCTT
>NW_012115333.1:3663219-3683165 GCF_000951035.1 Colobus angolensis palliatus | reverse complement strand
GTGCAGCACACCAACATGGCACAAGTATACATATGTAACAAACCTGCATGTTATGCACATGTACCCTAGAACTTAAAGTATAATAATAATAAAATAAAATAAAATAATCCACAGTCTACATTCATCTCTATCGATTTTCCTATTCTACACCTTTCATATTAACTGGAATCTGCACTATAGCCTTTGGTGACGGGCTTCTTACCCTTACATAATGTTTTCAAGGGTCATCCATATTGTAGCATGTATTGGTACTCCATTCCTTTTTATGACTGAAGGGTATTTGACTGTATGGATGTACTATGTTTTCTTTATTCTTCTGCAAGTAAATATCCGATAGTCCCAGCACCATTTATTCAAAAGAGTATTCTTTCCCAATTGATCACTTTTAACATCTTTGTAAATCATCAGTGAACCATAAATGTTTGTTTCTGGACTTTCAGTTCTGTTCTATTGATCTATATGTCTATCTTTATGTCAGCACCACATTGTCTTGATTACTGTGGCTTTATAGTAAGTTTTCTTTTGTTTTGTTTTGAGATGGAGTTTCACTCTTGTTGCCCAGGCTGGAGTGCAGTGGCATGATCTCGGCTCACAGTAACCTCCACCTCCTGGGTTCAAGAGATTCTCCTGCCTCACCCTCCCAAGTAACTGAGATTACAGGCATGTGCCACTACACCCAGCTAATTTTGTATTTTTAGTAGACACGGGGTTTCACCATGTTGACCAGGCCGGTTTTGAACTCCTGACCTCAGGTAATCCACCCACCTCAGCCTCCCAAAGTACTGGAATTACAGGCGTGAGCCACAACACCTGGCCTGTAGTAAGTTTTGAAATGTAAAAATTTGCCTTTGACATTTTTTTCTATTCCGGTCCTTTCCATTTCTATGTGGATATTAGGATCATCTTATCAATTTGTGTGAAATGGCCAGCTGGAATTTTGATAGGCCTTGCACTGAATCTGTAGATCAACTTGATGAGTAATGCCATCTTAACAATATTAAGGCTTTCAATTCATGAACACAGCTTGTTTTTCTATTGATTTAGGGCTTCTTTAATTTATTTCAATGATGTTTTGTAGTTTTCAGCATATAAGTCTTGCACATCTTTCATTAAATTTATACCTAAATATTTTAATCATTTTGATCAAATCAGATTGTTTTCTTAATGTTCACATTATTAATGTCAATAGAAATACAATTTTATTCCAAAGTAGATAGAAATAAAATTTATTTTTACATACTGATCCTGTATCCTACACAACGTTGTTGAACTCCTTCATTAGTTGTGTGTGTGTGTGTGTGTGTGTGTGTGTGTGTTCCTTAGGATTTTCTATATACAACATGAAGTCATCTGCAAATAGAGATAGATTTACTTCTTTCCAATCTTGGCTAAATATGCTAACTAGAACTTCCAGTGCAATGTTGAATCCAAGTGAAGAGAGTAGACATCCTTATTTTGCTCTTTACCATAAAGGAAAAGATTTTAGTCTTTCCCTTATGTGTGATGTTAACTTCTAGTTTTGGTTATAGCTGCCATCAATCAGATTGAAGAAGTTCCCTTGAATTCCTAGTTTGTTCCATATATTTATCAGTAAAGGGTGTTGAATCTTGTCAAATGATTTTTCTAGGTCTATGGAGATGTTCATATGTTTTTTGTTGTTTAATCTATTAATATCTATGTATATTGCATGTAATAATCTATGTGTATTACACTGATTTTTCAGACATTAAATCAACCACATACTTCTAGGATAAATGGTTATGGTATATAATTATTTGTATATGCTGTTGTATTTAATTTGCTAGGTTGAGGATTTTTGTGTCTATATTTGTAAAGGATATTGGTTTATAGTTCTAATTTCTTGTTGTGTCTGGCTTTGCTTTAAGAGTAATACTTATAGCAAAGTATCAGAATCATAGAGTGAGTGGGGAGGTGTTTCCTCCTCCTTTATTTTGTAATATTTGTTAAGGGTTAGTGTGAATTATTTAAGCAATTAGTGGAATACACCAGTGAGGCCATCTTACTCTGGGCTTCTCTTCCTGCAAAGCTCTTTGATTCATAGGTCAACAGCATCACTTGATATAGGTCTATTCAGATTTTCTATTTCTTTGTGAGCCCACTTATAATTAATTCTACTAAGGTTAACCAGCAATAACCATAGCCTACTACTTCTGAGACATCCCAACTTGAGTTCAAAAGTACTTTCATTCTAGGATCAATTTCACTGAAAGTGCCAAATGTAGGAGAAGCTCTTACCTTATCAAGAGTCAGTTTCCACGTTCAGGAAAAACGCTGCACCAACAGACTTGTTGACCTCATGGAGAAGGGGAAGGAAATTCTACTTCTGGAGAACACATATTTGCCAAGCAGTATGAGGTTCTTTATTATACATTATTTAATTGAAATTTTCACATTAACTCTGACTGCTAGGTTTAACGTTCAAATTTTTTCTTATGTCATAGTAATTTATACAGTTCTATAAGGAATCAGAGAGTAAAGAGAGGAAATAAAGCCTGAGAACTTGGTTGCATCATCACACTCATAAGGTACAAATGATCACTTAACAAATATTTGAAGCTTAAGGTATTTTATAGAAGTTTTTCTTTAATCAAATAAGCATCTAGTTCCATGTACTTGATTAAAACAAGCAACAATCCTCTGTCCTTCTTCTATTTCCCCTTTCCCAGAAACATCAACTTTGATTTATTTATGTTCATTCTTCTAGTATTTACTTCCATAAGTTTAGTGTCTTGAAATGAAATTTTTAAATAGCTATTTCTTAATTTTGAGTACTTACGCATTACCTATTAACTTCCCAATATGAAAGATGAAGATTTAGCTCTCCTTACTCTTCCTGTCTCATTATAACCACCAGCACCAACATCAATTTCCTCTACACACACTTCCTTTCCTCTCATACTCCCAATATGCTTTTATGAAAATTATGGTTTCATCTATATTCAGTATTTGCACTATTATTGCTATCCAAACACTATTTATAGCTGATTCATATAGCACAGTATGATTAATCTTAATTTTCTATACAACTTTTTATATTCCCTGAAGTTAGTAATTGCCTTTTATTATTGAGTCTTTAGGATTCTCCACTATGATTAGGATTGTTCTTGGATTTCTCCATTGCCATCTTAAGATTTGGCTTTGCTACAACTGGTAAGTAAGATGTCATTCATCTATTTTCATTCTAGTTTGTAAAGTTGTGTTGTTATTGCTGCTTCTTCCATTGATCCTGTTCTTGTGGGTCTTTAAATTTTATTTAAAGAGTCTGTTTACAATACTTTCGGTCAGATTTCCTGATAGAGTATAATTCAATTTCCAGGTTTGGTCTATTATTTTTACCTGGATATCGGTTATGACCTTTTCTTATCTTACTTTTTATTCTAAAAATTATGAAAACAATACCTGTTTGAAGTGAAGTAAGTTTAAACAATTCAGAAGTATACAGCTTGTAAAAAGTGAAAATCTTATCCTATTGCCAAGCCCACTGCATAGAGGTAACCACTATTAAACATTTTGCCTGGTTTCTTTTCTGAGTGTGAGATAGGATTTTATTACCTCCACTTTATAAAGGAGACACCAAAGGCTGACATACATTAACAATTTAAGTGTCCCTGAGCATTCAAATGATTTGAGTAGGATCTTGGGCCAAGGTAATCGGGTTAGAAAGAGAAATCTCAGCAGACAACCCAAATCTAAATTTGTGAAGAAGAGTATCAAATTTTAGCTATTCAGATTAGCTATTCTTTAAGATGTGATGTCTCAATCCAGCATATAAGTAGGTTGAAAACAATCTAATTTGTGGTTTTCCCACTACTCCTTCCCACAAGTAGCAATTAATAGGAATTATGTATCTTAGTATGAAATTTGCTTTAGGTAAGTAAGGGGATACAGTGCTCACGTTTCCAACTTGGTTTACTTGCCCTTAGCCTATTTTCTATTAATCAAACATTCTAATTCTTTGTAGCTTTCTAGTGTTGTACTACTTGATAATGGGTATTCTATATGATCCAAACAAATAGGAGAACTCTGATATTTTGAAAAATACCTCTTCCTCCTTAAATATTAATCAAAGAGTGGGCCACATCTAACATTTACTATCTACTGACAAGACATGTCCCAGAAATAAAGTTACTAGCTTTATGACAGATCACAGATTCTTATGGTAGACAAGCCAAAGGCTATCCTTTGGCAAAGAGCCTCAGAATGAGATGAGTGAATTCTCTTATGCCTGGCAAAAACAACCTACTATTCAAGTTTTCTCTAACAAGAGCACCTATTTCTGTCATTCAATTTAAAAGTGGCCTAAAATATCTGTAATTTAAATATCATGCAAAAACCAGTCAATATGTTATCTGGATGGCTAACCTTCCATATCCCCCATGACAAAATGATAATAATGACTGAATGATCCTTAGTAGCAATTCTTAAATCCTGCAAGGCAGAAATGTTAAAAGAAAGTAGAGTTAGAACATACACTGTGGCACTTTTTTCCATAACCAGGAAGGATTTTTCCCCTAGACTGAAAATGAAAAATAAGGAGAGAGTTCCATTCTTAGAAGGATGGTTGCTCGGTAAGATATGCTGACTCTGGGCTAAAATTCTAAAATGCTGGACAAAATATGTTTTAATCTTTTAAAACTAATTAATAAATTAGTTTTTAATCTTTTAAAACTAATTAATAAATGGCACAAAAGCAAGACCTGCACAGAGCCCTTATAACAAAGTGAAATGAGCAGCCCTGGGAAGGCATTATCCTTGAAGGTTTCATCAGCTCCCTGGAGACCTTGAACTTCCACTTAGATGATCACATGGGGAGGAGGTCACAGGACACAAATAAACTTTGAGTTTTGCCTTTCACTTCTAGGCCCTTCATCCATCTGGAAGCCACCATTGTTTATAATGTTAGGTAGGTATCCAGTTTTATATTTCTCTATATAGAGATTGATTATTCCTATAATCACCTATGAATTTTTCCACTCCCCATTAATTTGGAGTGCGATTTCTATTTTATATTAAATTAATATGTGATTGTGAACTCCAGCTATCTATTCTGTTTGACTAGCCTTCTGTTTGAGGATCAATATCCGACTGTTTTCACTCCACTGACTTTGTAATATGTGTGCTGCCTGGTAGAGAAAATCTCCCTTCTTTTGTCCTTTTTTTTTAAGGTTAACTTAGCTATTTGTGCATATTAAGCTAAAAATCCAACTAAACTTTAATTTATAGATTAATTAGAGGAGAATTAACATCTGTATAATATTAATGAAATCCATTTGAAAACAGGAAAGGTCTAGAATTTATTTAGATTTTCTTCCATGTCCTTTACTAGACTTTAATGTTTTTCCCTATAGAGATCTTGTATATTTTTTAAAAATAATTTCTTCATATTTTAGTTTTTACTGCTAATGTGAATGATATTGAAACAGGAAAAGTTCCCTTATCCCCTTCAAAGGGCATGAGACTAGGGTGTGGCTCGCTTCTTCGGTGCCCCTCTGCTCAAACCTCTAGGGGGCGCATGCAGATGGGCAGGTTGTGGGGCATGTGGGCTTTAACCCCAAGGCAGCATCTAGGGGCAAATGCTTACAGTTTCTTAAGCCCCAGTGGGCGTGTGCTACAGTGTGCTCTTTTAGTTTTGTTGCCTGCACGAAACTCGTGTTAATCAGCTCAATTAGACCCTCTGCCTTATCACAAGGACAGAGGGCTTTCTGTATCCCGGGTTCTTGCTTTGGTGTACCGAAAAAATCAGATCACACGTGGGATTGGAGAATGAGTGCCAGGTTTTACTGAATGATGCAAGTAGCTCTCAGCAGATGGATGGGGAGCCAGGAGGGTGATGGAGTGGGAATGTGGTTTTCCCCAGGAGTCAGGCCACTCAGCGGCCGAGCTCTCCCGGTCTCCTCTGACCGCCCTCGGCTAAACTCAGCGTCTTCCTGCCATATATGGCCTGCTGGCATCTGCTGGTGTCTGCAGGTGTCCTGCTGGTGTCTGCTGGTGTCTGCCGGTGTCTTACTGGTTCTGCCGGTGTCCTGCTGACATCTGCTGGTGTCTGCTGATGCATTCTTCCGCCTGTGTGTTCCTCTTGATGTCTAGCCACTTGTCTCTCTGCCCATTAGGGTCTTGGGGTTTTTACAGGCACAGGATGGGGGCATGGCAGGCCAGGGTGGTCTTGGAAAATGCAACATTTTGGCATGAAAACAGAAATGTCTGTCCTTGGCTAGGTCTGAGGGCACAGGCCCAGGGGTGGAGCCCTAGACAGGGACCCGGCCTTTCTCTTCCCAGCACTTGCCTACTCCCCTCCCGTATCAACATGACTTATCACATTTACTGGTTACTTACTGCACGTGTTAAAAATAATATTAACTTTGGCAAATTACTTATGTAATTGCCAGTCTGGTGAATTTCTTATTAGTCCTTATAAAGTTTACTGATGCTGCTGATTTTCCCAGTTATATAATTATATCATCTGCAAATAACACCATGCTGTTTTGTAGTGTTTTTCAAATAGTAACCAATTTTATGTCTTTCCTTCCCATCTTTGTGCACTTATTTGTCTTTTTTTTTCCTTTTCTTCCTCTTCTTCTTTTTTTTTTTTTTTTTTTTTTTTTTTTGGATGGAATCTTGCTCTTAACTCCCAGGCTGGAGTGCAGTGGCACAATCTCGGCTCCCTGTAACCTCTGCCTCCCGGGTTCAAGCAATTCTCCTGCCTCAGCCTCCCAAGTAGCTGAAACTACAGGCACCAGCCACCATGTCTGGCTCATCTTTTGTACTTTTAGAGGAGATGGGTTTTTGTCAGGTTGGCCAGGCAGATCTCAAACTCCTGACCTCAGGTGATCTGCTCACCTAGGTCTCGCAAAGTGCTGGGATTACCAGCATGAGCCACCACACCTGGCCAATTTTCATTCTAATAGTATTGGTGAGGCTCTCCAGTACTGGGTTAAACAATAGTAGACGAACGGGTATTTTTCTCTTGTTCTCCATTGTAAGATAATGATAATAGCTCACTGTAGCCTTGAATTCCTGGGCTCAAGAGATCCTCCCGCCTCAGCTTCCTGACTATCTAGGAATACAGGCATGTGCTACTACATCCAGCCGTAAGATGAACATACTTAAAGTTTCTCCATTTAGTATAATGTTTGCCATAGGTTATCATATAAATATTATTTACTTAAGTAATTTTCCTGCAATTCTAGGTTGATTACAATAAGCACATGATTTTTCTCCTTTACACTAATAATGAAAGGATTTGAACCAACTCATTTCTAAGGTCAAATTTTTTTTGGACAACTTTTTCTGAGGGAGTAAAGGGGAGGGGAAGTATGAATTCCATTTCAAAATCTTTAATATATATCCATCTACTCAAAGTCTCAATTTTTCCTTTTGCCAATTTTTGGCCATTTATATTTTTCTAGGAATTTACCTCATCTCTTTTTTTCAAATGTATTATAATTCTTTCGTCTTTTTAACACATCTGTTGTGTCTGTAATATTTCATTTATTTTACTCTATATTCTGTACTGTGTTTGTTTGCATCTTCCTGCCAGTCTACCTTGTTAATCCTTTCAATAACTAATTTTTGGCTTTGTTAATTACCTCTACCATTTTTTATTGTTATAGCTGTTTTTTAATTTATTTGACTTCTGCCCTTAAGTCTTATATGTCCAGCTGTTTTGTCACTTCGGGTAGGTTTTGTTGTTATCAATCTTTTTAATTTAAATGCTCAATACAGTTGTTTTTAATCTTTCTTGTTTATTGATCAATACATCTAAATCAATGAACTTCCTTTCTACATACTGAACTGTGTCCCATAAATGTGGATATATACTGACTTCATTGTCATTTCATTGTAAAATATATTTTTTAACCCAAAGAATATTTACCACTTTGTTAGTTCCCAAATATGGAATGTTTTAATATTTATCATTAATTTTTAATTTTATTTTCTTATGGTTACAAAACATACTCTGTGATATAGAATCTTTTGAATTTTTGAGGCTTCCTTTATAGCCTAATGCATAGTTTATATTTGTTAATGTTGTCTGTGTACCCAAAAGAACATATATCTCTGTTTCTTGGATACAAAGTTTTGTGTATTCTATGTACATACAATAGCTCAAACTTATTGTATTGTTAAGATTTTGATATTGTCACTTATTTTTCCTGGGTAATTATTATCAGTTTCAGAAAGGCAAATGTTAAAAAGTTCCAATGAAACTGCTGTTTTATCTACTTCAGTTCATGTTTCACGAAAATGTTTGCTATACAATGATTAATAATAGCAAAGTGGAACAAAAAATTAAAAACAAACTAAATTATAATTCATTTATGTAATGGAACATTATGAGTCATTACAAATTGTAAGAGAAAATAACATTCATTGACCTACAGGGGTATCCATATTAGTGAGTATTAAAAAAAGTCACAAAACAGAACACTATATGATCACATTTATATAAAATTACACACAATTATGCACATATATTTGATAAAGGTCTAGTATTCAAAACACAAAATGAACTCTTAAAACTCAACAAGAAGAGGCTTGGCGCGGTGGCTCACGCCTGTAATCCCAGGACTTTGGGAGGCTGAGGCAGTCAGATCACCTGAGGTCAGGAGTCCAAGACTAGCCTGGCCAACACGGAGAAACCCTGTCTCTATTAAAAATACAAAAAATTAGCTGGGCATGGTGGTGAATGCCTGTAATCCCAGCTACCTGGGAGGCTGAGGCAGGAGAATCACCTGAACTCGGGAGGTGGAGGTTGCAGTGAGCCAAGATTGCGTCATTGCATTCCAGCCTGGGCAACAAGAGCAAAACTCCATCTCAAAAACGAAAAAAACTCAACAGTAAGAAGAAAAATGAGCAAAACTTGAATAGACATGTGGCCATATCACAAGATATAGAAATAGCCAAAGAATACATGAAAAGATACTCAACATAATTAGTTATTGGACTTGCAAATCAAAATCACAATGAAATATGACTTCACAGTTATTAGGATGTCTAAAATGAAAAATACAGAAAATAGCCTGTAATCCCAGAGCTTTGGGAGGCCAAAGGATTGCTTGAAGCCAGGAGTTCGAGACCAGCATGGTGAGACCCCCATCTCTACAAAAAGAAAAGAAAAGAAAGAAAGAAAGGAAGGAAGGAAGGAAGGAAGGAAGGAAGGAAGGAAGGAAGGAAGGAAGGAAGGAAGGAAGGAAGGAAGGAAGAAAGAAAGGAAGAAAGAAAAAAGGCTGGATGTAGTAGCACGTGCCTGTATTCCTAGCTAGTCAGGAAGCTGAGGTGGGAGGATCTCTTGAGCCCAGGAATTCAAGGCTGCAGTGAGCTATTATCATGCCACTGCACTCCAGCCTGGGTGACAGACTGAGATCCTGTCTATAAAAAAATTAGAAATGAAAATTGGAACCCTTATGAACTGCTGATGGGAAAGTAAAATGGTACAGGCACCCAGGTAAATATTTTGTCATGTTCTCAAAAATGTAAACACAGAATTACCATATAACCAGGTAATTTCCCTCCAAAGTATATACCCAAAATAATAGATAACAAGGACTCAAGCAGATACTTGGTGACCAATGTTCCCTGCAGTATTCACAATGGCCAAAAGGTGGAAAAAACCCAAATGTCTATCAATGGATAAATGGACAAAAAATATGTGGTATATACACAAGATAGAATATTACTAACCTGTAAAAAAGGAAGGAACTTCTGATACATGCTACAACACGAACGAACCTGGAAAACATTATGCTAATTCAAATAGGTCAGACACAAAAAGAGAAATATAGTATGAATTCATTTATATGACATATCTAGAATAAGAAAATTCTTTTTTTTTTTTTTTTTAAGATGGAGTCTTGTTGTGCTGCCCAGGCTGGACTGCAGTGGTGCGATCTGGGCTCACTGCAACCTTTGCCTCCTGGGTTGAAGTGATTTTCCTGCCTGAGTCTCCCATGTAGCTAGGACTACAGGCATGTGCCACCACACCTGGCTAATTTTTGTATTTTTAGTAGAGACAGGCTTTCGTCATGTTGGCTGAGGTCTCAAACTCGTGACCTCACATGATCTGCCCGTCTCGGCCTCCCAAAGTGCTAGGATTACAGGCATGAGCCACCAAGCCCAGCTAGAATAAGAAAATTCATAGAGAAGACAGAAAGTAAATTAGACTTTACCAGGGCTGGGGAAAATGGGGAGTCATTGCTTACAGGGTACACAGTTTCTGCTTGAGGTGATGAAAGGGTTTTGGAAATATTTGATGGTGATGGTTGCATATTACTTTTATTATAATCAATATGTCTGAATTACACACTTAAAATGATTAAAATAGCCAATGTTCTTATATATTCTTTTTATTTATGTATTTATTTTGACCTGGAGTCTCACTCTGTCACCCAGGCTGGAGCGCAGTGGTGCAATCTCGATTCACTGCAACCTCCGCCTCCCGGGTTCAAGCAATACTCTTGCCTCAGCCTCCCGAGTAGCTGGGATTACAGGCACCCGCCACCACACCCAGCTAATTTTTGTATTTTTGGTAGAGACAGGGTTTCACCATGTTGGCCAGGCAGGTCTTGAACTCCTGACCTCAAATAATCCTCCTGTCTTGGCCTCCCAAAGTGCTGGGATTACAGGTGTGGACCACCACGCCCAGCCTGTTATATATATTTTAGCTTAATAAAAGCCATGTGGACTTAGGATCAAATAAACCCAAACTCAAATATTGGTTCTATGAATAACAATAATTTTGTGACCTTTAAAAAATTAACCTTACTAAGCTTCAGATTTCTTAATCTCTAAAATAATCACAAAAATAACATCATATTTTACTGAGTTGTGTGAAGACTAAATGAAATATATGCATGTAATGTGCTTATCACTGTATCTGTCCAATAAACAAAAGCTATTATTATTAGCAAAAACATATAAATTGATCATATCATTCCTTGCAGTTAAAAACTTCCAGGAGTCCACACCGCGCTTAGGATAAAATACACAGTTCTTACTATGACCTACAAAATCCCCTGTGATCTCGCCTGGGCCTACTTCTACTGTTGTATCTTAATACCACTCTCTCATCAGTGTTCACTTCAGACACAATGGCCTTCTTTTAGTTCCTTAGACAAACCACTAAGCTTGTTCCTACCTCAGGACCTTTGTGCGCTTGCCATGCTAGAATACTCTTTCTCCAATTTTTCTCATGACTGGCTTCTTTTCAATGTTCAGGTCACACCTAAAGTGTCACATCTTCAGAGGCTGTCCATTATTACTCCTTCTAAAGTTGCCCTAGACCAACTCCACCCCCACAAGTAACATCAAATCACCCATTTTACTGTCTTCAAAGCATTTATTGCCTTCTGAAATTATTTATCTAATTATTTGTTTAACACCTGCCGCCCATCCTCTGGCACACCACTAAAATGTAAGGTCGACATAAGCAGAGACTTCATCTGTCCTGTTCATTGTACAAGGAATGGTGTCAGGTACAGAATGTGGCCAAATTAACATCTGTTTAGTGAATCAATGAATGAACACATGAAGCAAATTTGCAACCTTGGTGCAGAACAAGCATGAATTCCTATCCAAATATGTCTATAACATCAGAATACTGGATCAACTCCTTTTATTCTACATATTCTGAGTAACTTTTTCAAGTAAAAATGCATTTTTCTAATATAACTTTTATGTAATACTAGAAATAGTTACCACTTACTATTATTTGTAAGTTGTTATGTTAAGCACTTGATATGCATTACCTCTTTGAATCCTCATACAAGCCTGTGAATGTTACTATTCTTATCCCAATTTTACAGAAGAGGAATAAGCCTGAGCCTCAGAAAACGAACTGTTCCAAAGTTACACAAGCTAATAGAAATAAAAGAAATGGAGATTCAAACCCATAAGTGACTCTAAAGCCCTTACTTCTAACCTCAACAATATACTAGGTTATATACTAGGAAAGGGCACTAATCCACGTTCAAATTCTGCATTTTCCATTTACTACCTATGTTACCTTAAACAAAAATCTTAACCTTCTGACTCTCAATATTCCCAATGTAGAAGTAGATAACCTTGTGAATAAACCACCATGTATTTTATAAGTAAAGACACTAAGGAAATGCTTTAAGGACACAGCACACCCCTAAATAAGATCCCACAGACACCAGGTATAAGACAGTACCAGTAGACTTAACTCATATAAACTCTTTAGCCTCGTATTCAAGGCGCTGCAGTCTCACGCCAATCTACTCTCCAGTTTCACCTCTTGCACTTCTTGTATGAAACATGTGTATTCTAACCACACCAGATTACTATATGTTCCCCAAATATGCCACACTTTTTCATACTGTGCTTTTTCTTCATATGATTTCCTCTATTTAAAACACACTTTCTCAAAGATTTCCTTATTTAAATAGTAAGGCATTTAGCTGACTGGTTTATTCTTTCAAGAGTGGAGTCTACTTAATTTGCTCATATAGGTCTACCCTGGCTCTAGTTGCTGAGACCAAGTCTACAATGAGGCAGGGTCGATTAAGAACTCTAGCCCCATACACTAGATTTACTGTCATGTCAATGTGCCTACTAGCCTGACTCTGACTCTTGTGTCCCATTTGAAACATCAGGATTTCTATCTGGTTCAGAATTCCCAGTCTCTACCTTGCATACCACTTGAGTGCCAGATGAATTTTGTGTGAGTCACACCTCCATTGATAATCGTGCCCTCTGGAACTGGATCATATTTGGTTATGGACAATCTTTATTTATTTATTATTTATTTTTGAGATGGAGTTTCACTCTTGTCACTCAGGCTGGAGAGCAATGGTGCGATCTCAGCTCACTACAACCTCTGCCTCCCAGGTTCAAGTGATTCTCCTGCCTCAGCCTCCCGAGTAGCTGGAATTACAGACGTGTGCCACCAGGCCCGGCTAATTTTTGTCTTTTTAGTAGAGACGTGGTTTCACCATGTTGGCCAGGCTGGTCTTGAACTCCTGACCTCAGGTGATCCACCCACTTCAGCCTCTCAAAGTACGGGAATTACAGGCGTGAGCCACCGCGCCTGGCCAGTTATGGACAATTTTGACACTTGCCATTATCCCCTTCCTGCCACCACTGAACTAAGCACCTTGCTCCCTGCTAACAAACCATCCTGAGGTAGCATACCTCCGTTTTAAAATAATGTCAACTCTTGAGTTCCTATTGCTACAATGTGTTGACTATCATCATTTAGCCAAAATTGTTATGCTGTAGTCTCTCCAGGCCTTGACAGTAAGAATGGAGCTCTGTTTTAAATACAGGAGGGATTTAAGTATGTTGCTATATGGAGGGAGAAAAAATAAGAAAATACAAGGAATGGGATAAAAAGCCCAAATGAAGAGATCATCCATGGGCAGGAGAAGGGCCAGGATGTTTTCTGAGATGAGAGATAAAAAGGCAAAGATAGATAAGGATAAAGAGGAGTTTTGCAGAAGGCTAGAAAACGAGTGAGTTGATGGTTGCCCAGTGGCACAGAGGAGACAAGAAACCATGGCCTTGTGGTTAAAATAGTTAGTTTACATACCTTGTAGCTCGATAAAGTCAAGGATGGTATCTTATTCAACTTTATCCCTAGGGCCTAGCATTGAAATAGGCGAAAATGGGTGCTCAAGATATACTTGTTAAATTAAAATATAATGTAATACAGGAAACCAAACATGAGTACAAAGAAAAGAGAATCTGTTATTTTCTGAGTAGCTCTAATATACTATGCATAGTCTAGATATCTGACCCCTATTTAATGGTCAAAGTTGCTGTATAATAAACTTTAGTAGTACTATTTTACAAATGAAGAAACTAAACCTCAGGAAGATTAAATATCTTACCCAAGGCAAAAAAAAAAAGTAAGAGGTGGGCTAAACGATCTAAAATCTACTACATTCCCTTGCTGCAAAGTGTTCCATATCAACTACAGGACTAAGCATACACACCTTGAGAGGATATACATGATCCTTCATAAGATGTCAATGTGTACTTTGAAAACCTTCTATCTTTGTACAAGCTGAGCCCTCCACTTAGCATCTTTGTACCTCACACTCCACTTCACTGGCTAATTTCAAATCATCCTTCAAGATTCCATACATGTGTCATCTTCTCAATGGTGTTTTCTCTAAGTCTTCCTCAATATCCCCATATCCTATCTTTGTTTGCAGTCCTTCCTGTACTCTTTCTGTGTGCACGATCATATTATAACCCCAACCCCACATACTGTCCTTGTAAATTTGCCTGTCTCCAAAGTAATTAAGGTTGTAGGCAAACTACAATTTTCTCTTTACTCTAGTTTTGCTTGTCAGGCATAAATTTAATATTCCATCATATAGATTCCTTCTCTGTGCTAGCTATAAATATAGTAACTAAGCTTGAAACAGGCATAGACTTAGTTCTGAGGGGAATCCTCAAAGGACAGGCCATTAGAACCGGCTTTTAACACCCTTATTGTCCACCAAGGACAAGAGATGCATCCCAAAAACCCAATATTCCTTTCAGTTGTAAAAAGAAATGTTGACATTAAGTTATGTGCTAGCCATGTCCTTCCCAAACAGAGTTACAGTAAATCAAGAATAAATTGCCAGGCCGAACACAGTGGCTTACGCCTATATCAGCAGTTTGGGAGGCCAAGGTGGGAGGACTGCTTGAGTCCCAAAGTTTGAGACCAGCCTGGGTAACATGGCAAAACCCAGTCTCTACAAAAAAATACAAAAATGAGCTGGGCATGGTGGCATGTGCCTGTATTCCCAGCTACTCTGAAGGCTGAGGTGGGAGGTTACAATGAGCCAAGATCACGCTACTGCACTCCGCTCATCTCAAAATTTTAAAAGAATAAATTGCCAATTATTGTGGGAAGATGCAGAGCAAGATATAGAAAAAGAAGGCTCCACTGATTGTCCCCCTCCACTGCACTGACACCAAGTTAAAAACTATCTGCACAGAAAAAAATACCTTCACCAGAACCAAAAATCATGTAAGCACTCATAGTACAAAGTACCTGATTGTAACTTCATATTGCTGAAAGGACACTGAGAATATAGATAAAACAGTCCAGAATTGCAGATACCACCACCCTGCCAACCGCTGGCAGCAGCAGCATGTTTCAGAGAACATCTCTGGCCGCTGGAGGAGGGAGAACACAGCAATTGTGATGCATTGAACTCAGTGCTTTCCTATTGAAGCAGAAAAGAAAACTGGACCAAAAATGGGCAAAAGATTTGAATAGACATTTGTCCAAAAAAAAAAAAAAGACATACAAATGGCAAACAGACATATGAAAAGATGCTCAACATCATTGATCAAAGACATACAAATCAAAACTACAATGAGATATCATCTCACCCAGTTAAAACGGCTTATATCCAAAAAACAGGCAATAACAAATGCTAGGGAGGATGTGGAGAAAAGGGAACTAATGTACACCGTTGATGGGCAAGTAAATTAGTACAACCACTATGGAGAACAGTTTGGAGGTTCCTCACAAAACTAAAAATTGAGCTACTATAAGATCCAGCAATCCCACTGCTGGGTATATACCCCAAAGAAAGGAAATCAGTGTATCAAAGAGATATCTGTACTCCGATGTTTATTGCGGCACTGTTTACAATAGCTAAGATTTGGAAGCAACCTAAGTGTCCATCAACAAATGAATAGATAAAGAAAATGTAGTATGTGTACACAGTAGAGTAACTATTCAGCCACAAAAAAAGAATGATATCCAGTCACTTGCAACAATATGGATGGGACTGGAGATCATTATGTTAAGTGAAATAAGCCAGGCACAGAAAGACAAACATCACATGTTCTCACTTATTTGTGAGATCTAAAAATCAAAACAATTGAACTCATGGACATAGGGTATAGAAAGATGCTTGCCAGAGGCTGGGAAATGTAGTGGAGGGATGTGGGGAGGTGGGGATGGTAAATGAGGATAAAAAAATTAGAAAGAATGAATAAGACCTACTATTGGATAGCAAAACAGAGTGAATATAGTCAATAATAACTTAATTATACATTTTAAAATATCTTAAAGAGTATAATCGGATTGTTTGTAACACAAAGGATAAATGCTTGAGGTGATGGATACCCCATTTACCCTGATGTGATTATTATGCATTGCATGCCTGTATCAAAACATCTCATGTACTCCATAAATGTATATACCTACTATGTACCCCAAACAATTAAAAATTTAAAAATGGCCTATAGAGATTGCTGTGTTTTATATCTGGCTTTTGAGAATTTATTTTATTCTTTTAGTTTAATGTAATGAAATGGATACTGATGCAGGAGCAACTGTTCAACCAAAAGTCTAAGGGTAATTAGCTTTGCACCACTCCATGAGAATCTCCTATAGATGAGCAGCTGGCTGGAGCCCAATTCAGGACGACACAAAATGCCTCGAGAACATCATGTCCAGGCAGCCAGAGACAATAAGCATCTGTCCTAGATAGAGGAAGTTAGCATAAATTGCCAAACTTTTAAAACACTGGCTCTGGCTCAGCAAATCTCCCCTCTGTATACTGAGAAGCCTTCTTCTCTGGTCAAATAAAGCTGGGATCACTTGGGCTGGCAAGACCAGCTGTGGAGCTGACAGCTGTTGTCCCTCGCCTCTTCCCACTTGGAAGGAGATGTGAGCTTATATAACCTCCTCCACCCACTTGCACCAGTCCCCGAGGATCCCAGCATGCAGAACAGGCAGGGCTGTGAGCTCTGAGTGAATACTGTATCACTCTTTGTACAGGAGGAGAACTTCTTGTCAGCAGGACATGGTACTTTGGCGTGTAACAAACTAAGGCCTTTCTTCACAAGGGTACTCCAGCAAAGGTTTCCTAAATTCTTGCTGGAGCGTCAAGAGAAGAAATAATGAGCGTAATGAATAAGAAATCTAAAAATTATAATGTAAGATTCACCTTCAACACTATATACAAAATTCAGGTTCATGACTATTTTTAAGGTAAGGATAAATGTGGAAAAAGGAGATGGCACAGTTCAGCAGCTTCCCAGATAGCCAAGATACATGGGGTCACTGGCTCTTAATCTCTGCCCCAAGGGAAATTGCCTCATTGCTCTTTTCCTGTGTTAGACAGAAATGGCAATGCCAAATTGTCTTACAGACTGCTAAGGAATCAGTCATACAGATAAATCAATCAAGCCTAGGATTATAAACCTTGCAAGTGCTTATAAACTATAAGTTAAGAGGAAGACTTAAAAAGTCATCTTTAAAATGTATAGAAGTACTTCACAGAAATCGAACTAATATTTCAATGCCAAGCATGTTTTGTGCACTACCTCATTGAATCCTCACAATAACCCTGTGAGGTTGATATAATTATTGTTCACATTTTAGAGTTGAAAACAAGGCTCAGAGGAGTGAAGTACTTCACTCCATGTCACAGAACTAGTAAGTAGCAGAGTTGGTCTGCTCTGTTCTGATGCCTATGTGCCACGTGGCTAAAGGAGTGGACTCTGGAATCAGATAACCTGGGTTCAAGTATCAGCTCTGCTCCTTTCTAGTGCTTGACTGAGCCAAAGTTATGTCACCTCCCTGTGCCTTAGGTTTTTGTTGTTGTTGTTCCTTGTTCGTGTTTGGTATTTGTGTTTGTTTATTTTAATCTGTAAAACAGGAATAAGTAAGACTCCCTATCTTATAGAGTAGATTTGAGGATTAAATGAATTAGTACCTGTTGACTTCTTAGAAGAATACCTGGCACTATATGAGCATGATATGAATGTCTGACAAATAAACACATAAAAATATGTTATAATAGCATAAAGACAGAAGAGGCCATGAGTCATATCTAGCCCACTGTGCTGCTTCCAGGAATGACTCCACTTAACACACCACATAGCAACAGATGTCTCTCTAACAGATCTTTGGGGACAGCGATGTTACCAGTTTCCCTAACAATATATAACATTTAAGTACAGTTACATGCAAAAAGCACTTATTCTGCCTGAACTTCAGTTCTTCCTATTATGATTTTGGCCTGCTTCTCCTTGTTCAGGCCTTTGAAGAACTGGAAAACAGATAAGCATGGTAATGTGGAATGTAGAATTGTAGCAAAACAGCTTTAATTTCATGAGAAAAGGAGGAGAGCTGAAACCTCTCCCAATCGCCCTGCTCAATTTTTGTTTTGTTTTTGTTTTGTTTTGTTTTGTTTTGTTTCGGAGATGGAGTCTCACTCTGTTGCCAAGCTGGAATACAATGGTGCAATCTCGGCTCACTGCAATCTCCGCCTCCCGGGTTCAAGCGATTCTCCTGCCTCAGCCTCCTGAGTAGCTGGGATTACAGGCACGCACCACCACACCCGGCTAATTTTTGTATTTTTAGTAGAGATGGGATTTCACCATGTTGGCCAGGATGGTCTCAATCTCCTGACCACATGATCCACCTGCCTTGGCCTCCCAACGTGCTGCAATTACAGGCATGAGCCACCACACATGGCCCCTCCTCAAATATTAACTATTCTTCTAAAGCAATGAAGATTGAGGAATAGAAAAAGAACTCAAAGTTCCAGTCTTGACTGATTCAACCTAGCTGTTTGAACATAGACTAATCACTGCATCCATTTACTCTACATCCTTATCTAAAAAATGAAAATACAAGATGAAGATATCACATGGACCCTTAATGCTCAACTACCAAGGAAAATGACTTGTTCAAGGTCATAGTAAAAAAAGTGTCATGGTTAGGACTCAAAACCAGATCTCCTAACCACAAGGATCTTCCCACTATACCTCTCACTCTCCAACAGAGTATCTTTTCTAGCTCTCATCTTCTGACTTCCTGCTACAACTACTTTTCAGCCAAGGCATGGCAGATTGAATTATTGTTTCCAAATTTCCCCCTACCTCTCTGTATCCATGTACTCTGCCATGCGACCTTGCAGTTCTGCCAAAGGAAGAATGTATTTCACCTCCTTACTGATGTTGGGCTTGGCCATATGATTTGTTTTGGTCAACTGAATTTGTAAGGAAGCAATGGTAGGCTGGCTCGGAGCTTAGCTTTGAAAGACCTCACACGTCTCTGCTTACCCATCATGCACTTCTGCCACCATGCTGAGAATAATCTGCCTCAGGTGACCCTCTGATGCCTGAAAAATTGAGACACATACAGCAGACCTAAATGGAACTTGTAGCCTGAGCCAAGCCCCATCGAATCTAATTGAAAAAAAGAAAAAAAAGCTACCTCAGCCAACCCATAGATGTGTGAGCCAGAAATAAATGCTTATTGCTTTATGCTGCTGAATTTTGGGATGCTTTGTTATGTTATTCTTATGATATCTAACCAATATACAAGGTTTTCTAGGGTTCCCAGAAAAGTATTTCCTGTCAATGATAACGTCTTAAAGAACTGAAAATTTGAGCCCAAATTAAATCGCCATACATATCATCAGGCAACATCATCTACCAACAATTTCCCATTTTCCAATGAGAGAGTTTACCCATGAACTCAAACAACAGCTTGTTTAAAGTTCTTATTTTCCTGCCTCAGTTTCCTCATCTGCAAAATAAATGTTACAGTAGGGACTGCATCATAGAGTTGTCGAAAGGCCCAAAAGAGATTCCATGATAAATATTTAATACATATTGAGTGTTTCATAAGAATAGCAATGATGATGATGAATTGGCATCTTCCTTGATACAATCAAGGAGAGGAAAGTAAATGCTTTGAAAACAATATAACAATTTCCTTTTAACTATTGAATTCTGGTTGGGGTACAGGGCTTTCCCCCCTTACTTGCCTAATAATGCCAAACACTTCCTAATTGTCAAAGGAAGTGAGAAGAAGCTTTATCTCACACACACAGAGGCTATATAAGTAAATAAGAAAAAAAAAAACAAATCCTCTGGACGTGCATATCCTACTGTGAGCAGAAGCCAGTTTCCTGGGGAGTTTTCTTTTCAGAGGA
>NW_012115333.1:3647768-3659168 GCF_000951035.1 Colobus angolensis palliatus | reverse complement strand
AGCTGTTCCTATTCGGCCATCTTGCTCCGCCCCATCCTCATTTTTTTTCAGATAAGGAAACTATGATGCAAAAAGGTACATCTGATTCTTTCTGAAGAGAAATGGCTAAAGCAGCAATGTGTCAAATGAAGGCCAAGACATTGGGCCTACAAGGTTATCTCAGCATAATTTGAACAAAACTAAAACTCATAGAGCTCTGTCCAAAATATCGTATCTATGGAATATCTCTGAAGAACTGGTGATTACATCTGACTAGGAATCAGGTGACCTGGGTTCTGATCCCATCTCCCCCGCTAATCATCTATGCCCCTAGGTCAATCACTTAACCTTCTAAGCCTCAGTTCCTTCAACTGTAAAGTGAGGTAGGACTAATAACTTTGAAGGTCTCTTCTGCTGCTAAATGTAAGCTACAATATAAATGGATAGTAATAAGTCAATTTCAGTTAAATTTTTAAAAATTTTAAAACCACAATATGCTTACATCATATAGGCAGAAATCACTGCCATATGTTTTTAAAGTGCCTATAGAAGCTAAAGCAACTCCATCTTGGATGCAAATCTACTACATTGACTTCTGATTAACCTCTGTTCTGGAAACGCCTCTAAGATTTCTACTTTATCTGCTGTTATCAATCCTGCCCTTAGATCAAAATAACTTTAACCACAGATATTGCCCTTAGAGAGATTCACATAGCATTCTTCCCTTTGCTGGGCAGGTCAACTTCAATTGTCCTACATATTCCTTCCCTGTGGTATGTAAGCCCTGGGTCTAGGGGGTAATGGCGCAGGGATCCACCATCTTGTCTCACTGCTGCCCAAGACTATGGCTTCTATTTTTAAATATCTATTACATGTTTCTCTCTCAGAAACTGGACATGTCAGCTTCTTTCTTAAACCTCTCAGCTTCCTTAGATTTCAGGGGTAGGTGTGCATAGATCTGCTCACTGTGGAACAGTGCTTAAGACCTGTTGGAGGAATAAAAGTGATACAAGGAGCATGAAGGTAGCAGAAGAATTGAATTTTATTCCTTGCTCTGCCACTAGCTTCCCATAGGACCTAGGAGGGGTCACATTCCCTCTCTGGGTCTTTGAGGCAATCTCTCTTTGGAAGACAAGATACAGTAAAAGTGCCCCTGTGATTATTATATTAAACTATTACAGATAGATAACCAGTATTTTTCTCTTTCCTGCCCTTTGAATATATTCCAGAGGCTCCTGGTTAGAGTCCAGCATCTCTATTCTCAAAAGGCCATTATGACAGTCACTGTTCATTGCCAATTCAATAGCCACTCTCTTTCTTCCTATTTCTTCAGATATCAGGCAGGCAAGCAATGTTCTCCAAAAAAAAGTAAGCCCCTCTCCCAGGCCAAAGAGAATTTTAGTACTCCTATTTCTTTTTCCTAAATATTGTCCTAGGAGTTGGCCCACAACTCTGCTATTGCCAATGAGTTATTAGGGAAAGTCAGCTGGCAACTTTGGTAAGACATTTTTCTCTTGGATAAAAGATAAAATATGTCATGTGAAAAGAGCCCTTTATGGCTGGGCATGGTGGCTCATACCTGTAATCCTAGCAATTTGGGAAGCCTCGGCTTCCCAAACACCTGAGGTCAGGAGTTCAAGACCAGCCTGGGCAACATGGTGAAACCCCGTCTCTGCCAAAAATCCAAAAATTAGCCAGGCGTGGTGGCGTATGCCTGTAATCTCAACTAGCTGGGTGGGGCTGAGGCATGAGACTTGCTTGAGCCTGAGAGGCAGAGGTTACAGTAAGCCAAGACTGCACCACTCCAGCCTGGGAGGCAGATGGAGACTTTGTCTCAATAAAAAAAAAAAAAAGAAGAAGAAAAGAAAAGAAAAAAGAGCTCCCTCCCTTCCTTTCTGCTTGGAATGTTAACATGTGAGTATGTAATATGTTGAGCTGTGACAGCCATCTTATGACCCTGAGGTGAAGTCTAAGAGAATCACAGAGAAAAGACCTGGAGGACACTGACTGAAACTTCTAACTGCCTACCTCAAGAGTTCTTAGGTTAGCTATCCATACATACATACGATACAGTTAAATTTATAAATTAGCGACAGTAAGAGATGAGCAACAATAACTACTAAAATGGCACAACAAAAATTATAATATACTGAAATAAAAGTTATGTAAATACGGAAAAAGAAAGTTATTAAATCAACAACAAAAGTTATCATAGTGTTTGATGGTTAACTTTATGTGTCAATGTGGCCATGCCGTGGTACCTAAACATTTGCTCAAATACTAGTCTAGATATTTACTTAGCAGTAGTTTTTAGATGACATTAACATTTAAACCAGTAGTCTTGCGGATGTATGTGGGCCTCATCTAATCAGTCAAAGGCCTTAGGAGTAAAAAGACTGAGGACCTGCTCGCTGTGAATGCACCAGATTTTACAGTCCAGCTTGAGGAGGTGGTATCTGATTTAGGTAGGGCTCACAGATTGATCAGGTGTGACGTTTACATAGAGCAAGGGAAAGGCTGGTCTCCCCGCCCTAATCTTATTAAGCAAATGAATTATCCTTGGCAGGCACCATCCTGTCTACTTCTTACTGTACACACGGCTGGCAGAGAAAGGATGATGGAGGAGCCATCTTGAACATGTCTAGTCCCTAATTCCTGACATCATTCACCCATGCAAGCTCTTAGCTTGCTTGTCTATGTCTGCAGCGCAACTTTACAGGCTGCTCTTTGTTAGAAAATGATTTGAAGCTGCTTTTCATTAAAAAGAAAAGCCTTACCAAGGACTCCTATACCCTTACTATCTGCCTAAGTGATTTCTTCTTAACTCCTATATTACCAAAGTCCCTGGAATCTTAACATACAGGCACACTTCGCTTTTATTATGCTTTGCTTTATTATGCTTCACAGTTACTGAATTTTTTACAAATTTGTCAACCTGGCATGGATCAAGTGTACCAGCACCATTTTTCCAACAGCATGTGCTGACTTCATGTATCTGTGTCAGCATCATTTTTTTTTTCAGCAATACAGTTTGTTTTTTAATTTTACATATACATTTTGTTTTTAGACATAATGCTATTGAGGGCCAGGTGCAGTGGTTCACACCTGTAATCCCAGCACTTTGGGACGCCAAGGCAGGTGAATCATTTGAGGTCAGGAGTTTGAGACCAGCTTGGTCAACATGGTGAAACTCTGTCTCTACTAAAATCACAAAAATTAGCTGGGTGTGGTGGCACACGCCTGTAATCCCAGCTACTCGGGAGGCTGAGTCAGGAGAATTACTTGAACCCAGGAGGTGGAGGTTGCAGTGAGCTGAGATTGCACCATGGCACTCCAGCCTGGGTGACAGAAAGAGACTCCATTTCAAAAAACAAACAAACAAAAAAGACATAACGCTACTGAACCTTTCACAGACTACAGTACAGTGTAAATGTAACTCTTTTATGCACTTGGAAAACAAAATTTTTGTGACTCACTTTATTGCAATACTCACTTCATTACAATGGTCTGGAACTGAATACACAATATCTTCAAAGTATGCATTTATTAGAGCTTCCAGAAACCCATTTGCTAATGCAAGTTAACAGTTAAGAATATGGAATTACTGTGTTAGAAGGCATTCAATTTTAAGCTTTTCTGGCATATGGCTGAAGCCAAGTAGCAAGAACAAAATTATACCACCCTGTTCAGGATAAATAGAATGGACTTTGGAATTGGAGAGACCAGAAAGACCTGTATTTAAATCCTGGCTCTGCCATTTTGTAGCCTGTGCGACCTTGAACAAGTAGGTCATCCTCTCTGAGCTCTGGTTTCCTCTTCTGTAAAATGGGGGATAAAATCTTCACAGGGTACTATAAAGCTGAGATGGCAGTATAGACTCCAATGCATAGCAGGTACTGAAAAAAAATATTAGCTCCCTTACCTTCCTCTACCAAGAAAATATTTATTAGACCTACACAGTTGCCAATAGCCACAGGTGGCTACATTACCTTAAATTAACTAAAATGAACTAAAATTTAAAATACAGTTTTTTCAGTTACACTAGTAACCTTTCAAGTATACAGTAGCTACATGTTGCTAGAAGCTATTGTAGTGGAAAACTCAGATATAGAACATTTGACATTTGCTCCAAAAACAGGGAATCCCCAAATTACAATCCAATTTAGGGAGATACATGCTCTTGATTTCCTGTATCTCCTGTCAACTCCAAACATGACTTTGAAGCCAGCTAATATTAGGAACCGAGTTACAGGCTCACAAAAGGAAATCTGATTTGAGCGAGATCACCCTTGTAATTACAAAAACACTCTCAAATAGTTCAAGTGGAAAGGGCACTGGGATAGGGAGAAGGGGCAGATAACAGTCTCACTGTGGTTGTAGACGGAAAGAGAAAACTAGTGACTCTCTGCTCTTTGATGCAATTCCCTTCTACTCTAGTGAAGGATAGCAAGGGAGATGCAAAAAATATGACCTCAACCTGGGTCATGGTCCATTCTACGTCACTGACAACAGGATAATATTCCCTTTTCACCCTCTACTCTTCAGGTTAAGTGTGGCCATTATTCTCTTTTTCAGATATAGATCACCTTGTAAAAGGGTAATAACATTACCACATCAGCTGTGTGGGTACACGCCCAGGTTGCTTGAGCAAAGGGGTTTACTCTATGCCAGACACTTTACATATGTGGTTGGTACTAAGCAGAATCGCTCTGTGTCTGTACAGTAGATTTCTCTTCCACAAGTAACTGCTTCCTTCTCTATATACATATTAGAGACACAATATACATTTGCTGAATCAAATTCTCTTGCATCTTTCTGAACTAACTCATTTTCCTTGGATATGTAGCAAATAAAACACTTTTATACTGCTAGTGATAAGTGATGACATAAATTGATACAACCATTTTGTAAACCAATTTGGTAACACATCTAGTAAAAATGCATAGATTCTACAACATAGAAATTCTATTTCTAAGTATATACCCAGGAGAAGAGTTGAAATATGCATAAGGAGACATGCAAATCACTGTCACAGGAGTATTGTTTGCACTCGCATAAAAAAATGGAAGCAAATGACTCATCCATCAATAAGATAATGAGCATGGCACAATGTCTCACAATCCAAACACTTTGGGAGGCCAAGGCTGGAAGATCACTTGAGACCAGGAATTCAAGACCAGCCCGGGCAACACAGGGAGACCTCATTTCAAAAAAATATTTAAAATTTGTCAGGTTTCAGCTACACGGGTGGCTGAGATTGGAAGACTGCTTGAGCCTGGGAGTTTAAGGCCATAGTGAGCCGTGATTGTGCCACTGCACTACACCCTGGACAACAAAGCAAGGCCCTGTCAAAAAAAAAAAAAAAAGATAATTGTTTAAGAAATCATGGGGAAAAAAAGCAATATATAAAAGAGCACCTGCAGGTCATTCCTTTTTTTATAAATATGAAAATCAGTAATAGCAAACATTTTTATGTTGTGTACTATGTATACCAAATTATTCTGAGCATTTTACACATAATAAGGCATTTTATCCCCACAACTCTATGTGGTAAGTACTATCATTTATCCCATATTATAGATAATGAAACTAAGGCAAAAAGAAGTAAGTGACTTGCCTCACCAGCTACTAAGCTGAAGAGCCAAAATGCAAACCCAGGTAGTCTGGCTCCAGAGTCCACTATCTTAACCAGCATATTATGTAAAACAATACTATATACTGCTTACGGAAATTCACCTATGAAATAAAAGGGAAGGAAAGTCATAATAGAGGAAGAAGGTCCATAATGAGGATAATCAGGAGGATAAACCCATAAAGCCACTACCTCCATGTATGAAGAAACACGGATTGCTGGTGGAAGATGCTACAAAGGAGATATTAAGGTTTTTTAATGTTCTTTTCCATTTTTTGAAATTATAACATACACTCTGGAAAGTACACTGTACAAATGTCAAAAAATTTTCACAAACTGAACACACCCATGTCATCAGCACCCAAGGTCAAAACAACAAAATATTACCTGCACCCTTGAAAGCCCCTTTGTGATTCTTTTTTGTTTTTTTTCAGTAACACCCCGACTCTTGGAGGTAACCACTAACCTGGCTTCTAACATCATCACTTAGTTTTACCTGTTTTTGCACTTTATAGAAATGGACTCATATAGCAGGTAATCTTTCGTGACTTTTTTTTTTTAACTCAACCTTGTATTTCTCAGATTCATCTATTTTATGGTGAACAACAGCTCTAGTTCATTTGTTCTCATTGCTATAGAATAATGACAATTTGCTACAATGTATATATCCATTCAACTGGTGACAGGCATTATTAATCTTTTTTAAAAAAATCTTCTGATACGAGCCCCACAAAGCAGGGTTCAGAGTGCAGTGTAGTAGAAAGTGCACAGTCCCTGGAGTAACAAAAATCTGTTTTAGTCTACCTTCTGTTAATAACTATGTGTCCTTCTACAAGGTTATTTGGCCATTGTGGGTCTTGACTTCCACATCTGTAGGATACAAATAATAATAATTGGAAGGACATAAACCAAGTACCTAGTACATGGTAGTTATTATTGTAAGGCTTATAAAATATTTGCTACAGACTTGAAAATCACTTATGGATTACTGTCACATAGCTTAATTCTTGAGCACCTTGGCCACTTGATCTTCCCTGCTAATGCACTCTGGTAGCCACTGAAACCCAAATATGGAAATTCAAATTCTTTGAATCTATCAATGGGTGGTTTGCTACTGTTTCCTTCCCCTCTTTCCCAGAGCAAGCACTGGCCTTTGGAATGCAGACCAACACTAACACCTTTGTCTTCATCTACATTGTCAGGTTTGTGCCATCTTTGATATGTTTTCAGTCTCATCTACCTCCAGAACAGGCCCTTTTCTTAAAGTTCTTTCTGTGATATCTATACATGGATGCGAAACATCATTAAGACTGACAATTCCATGTCCTGTCATCAATGCCCTCTTGCCTGCCATCTCTTGGGTGAGAACACACTATATCATAGCTTCCACACCAGCTCCCACTCTCCATGAAGTGGGTTAAATGCAGACTCAGATGTCTCAGTCAGACGATTTGGCCCTGGTCCCACCAGAAACCACAAAAAGGCTCAATTCAGTGGCTGTTCCTCTCTGGCAAGGGCACCCTTGAAAAAGAACTGAAAACATCATACTGTGGGCAACTCTGACAAGACCAAAAAATATGAATCAAAGGGTACAAATACCCTCCCTGTCATAAGGCTAGAGGGGATGACTGAGTCTTTATTCTGCCATCCCTACCGGACAGTCTAGCATTCTACACTGCCGGATGAAAGACCCATTATAAACAGAGCTGGACTAAGACTTGCTTGTCCTCGCTTAATCTTGGGTCAGAGAACTCAGGGCGGGGGCGGGGAAGTTGCATGATTATAGGAAGGTGAATAGTGGTGAGAAGAGTTCTGCAAATCAAGTGATAAAGTGTACACATGGGGAAGGATGCACAAACTTTGCATGTGTTGGGAATTTTGAGAGGTGGGAGGGATAGGAGCGAACCAAACAGAAATCTAGAGTGGCTGCTCAAAGACGTCTAAACACAGTAGAGAAGAAATTAGGAAAAAGGGGCAAAGAAAGGAATTATCCTTCATCTATCCTTGGCTCCAGAAATTAACTCTTATATTAACCCAATATAAGAGATGTCAAAATTCATGGACTCACAGCCAAGGAACTTGGGTTCAAATTCTGGATTGTCCACTGTTTTATTCCACTGTAAAATAAGTCTATTAATAACATCAAGAAGATTATAGTAAGGTTCCAGACTAGAATAATAATGTTATAACCCCTAAAATGAAAAATGAAGGTGTGGCTGATGGGAGTTGAGAGCTAAAATGGTTAAGCAAGACAGAAGTGCTAATATCTTCACGTTACAAAGCTAGAGTCAAAAGTTTGTGAAATAAGAAATAAGAGTCTCAGTATATTATTTAAAATAACAGAAGTAAGCAGTACAAGAAGTAAAATAGTGCTATAATTATTAAACAGTGGAAGAGGGAAAGTAACGTGGAAGTGTGAGCAATGATCTCCTGTATTCACAGCATGGAGAAAAAATTTTTAAACTAAAATAAAACATAGTAATATAAACATTTTAAAATATAAAAATAACTGAAGGATGAAACATAAATCATTAAAAGTGGATACCTCTGAGTAATGGGTAAACATGAGAAGCCTTTTGATTTTCTTTGTAGACTCTGTTTTACTATTTTATTTTTAAAAATATGTCTATGCATATATCTGTTATAAAATTTTAATTTTTAAAATGGAAAAGTTAGCAATATTTTCTCAAAAAGTAAGGATTGTGAAATGGGGTTAGTCTGATGAAATTGCAGATCACACGTTAAATTTAGAAAAAAACAAATGTCCTGCCAGGTGCAGTGGCTCACACCTGTAATCCCAACACTTTGGGAGGCCAAGGTGGGTGGATCACCTGAGTTCAGGAGTTCAAGATCAGCCTGATCAACATGGAGAAACCCCGTCTCTACTAAAAATACAAATAAAATTAGCTAGGCGTGGTGTCACATGCCTGTAATCCAAGCTACTAGGAAGGCTGAGGCAGGAGAAGCGCTTGAACCCGGGAGGCAGAGGCTGCGGTGAGCCGAGATCGCGCCATTGCACTCTAGCCTGGGCAACAAGAGCGAAACTCCGACAAAAGGAAAAAAAAAAAAAAAAGGAAGAAGAAGAAGAAGAAAGAAGAAGAAGAAAGAAGAAAGAAGAAAGAAGAAAGAAGAATGAAGAAAGAAAGAAGAAGAAGAAGAAGGAGGAGGAGGAGGAGAACAAGTGTCCTTCTCATTGCATAAATATACCAACTCCATGCAGAAGTTGAAAGACATGTCCCATTTAATTGAAAACAGGAAGATCTATCTGATTTAACCATAAGGATGTTGTTTACAAATATTTTTAACCAATAGAGTTCTGTTATAAAAGACATGTTGCCCGCAAATTCCACTACAGAAAACACATCCAAGGGAAAGTGCCACTTGAAGCATCAATTCACTTGAAGAAGTTAATCCTGCTTGAATAACAGGATGAGTTTATACAGAATGTGTTCACTATTAGTTCGGAGCATTATCTGCGTTATTTTGTTCCTTCCTTCTTTGCTTTCATCCTTCCTCCCTACCTCCCTCCACTTCTATGACAAAGAGGTATCCTCCCACATCCTGCAAAGCCAGAGACACATACTGGGAGACCTAGTAACATGAAACCTCTTCATATGCCAGTAGTCACTCAGGAAACATTCAATGTTCAACACCCCTATCCCTCTGTTCCTGCCTCATTCATTAACTTCTCAGTTCTTTTTTGATCTTTAATTCACAGTAAGTCCATCATCAATCGGACAGTTTCATGGAGCACTTTCTATTTTCCCTATTCTATTACCAGTACTAACAAGAATTACAGTGATGAAAGAAAAATTTTTAGCACATATGATTGATGAAAGAAACTCATTTAGTGCATATTATTTGCCAGGTACTGTACTAAAAACTTTATATATGTTAACTAATTTAATAACTATCTAATTAAATAACCCTCTGTATATGAATCTTCATCAAATACTTCCTCCTCTTGATTCTGAAGTGTGAGAAAGCCCACGAACTATCTACAAATGGGCAGGAGCTATCTACCAAATGTAATTTATTTGTCTAGTTCAGTGTTATCCAATAGAAAGATAATACAAGCCACATGTAATTTTAAAATGTTTAGTAGTCACATTTCAAAAAAGAAAAATAAGTGGCCAAATATTATCATTTAAACACATAATCAAAATTAAATGTTAATATTTTCTATTTTTTCATACTGTCTTCAAAATCCACAGTATGTTTTAGGGTGCATTTTCCACTTACAGTGCAACTAGTTCTGTCTACTGTATTTCTAGTACTCAATGGACAAATATTTAGCTAATTATCCTTAGAATCTCAAACTAACAGAAGATCAGATTTGGAATATTTGTCCATTGTTCTTGTTGTCATGAGTCATGAGAAAACTGAGGTTCAGAGAGAAGTGCTGTTTCCTGCAAAGTGAAATGAGCCCTAGACTTACAACCAGAACTCAATTCATATCCAAGCTACTGAGTGACCTTAGAAGCTACACCTCACTGAACTTAGTGTCACCACCTGTTAATGGAGGATAATAACCTTTACAAGATTGTTCTGAGGTTCAAATGAGAACATGGATCTATATGTGTAAGGGCCTAATATAGCACCTACCACAACAAGTGAACTCACAAAGCTAGCTAGCAGCAGTGCTGGGTATATCAGGCTAAGTCCAATCAGGAGATATAAAACACTACAAAAAATTAACATATAAGAAAACTCTATATGGTACTCTAAGGCTAAGGAAAAGTACTCAAATAAGGACAAATATTAATGGGGTTCAGACCTCACTGGAAAAGGAGTAGCTTGGCAGGGCGTGGTAGCTCATGCCTGTAATTCTAACACTTTGGGAGGCCAAGGCAGGAGGATTGCTTGAGCTCAGGCATTCGAGACCAGTCTGGGCAACATGGTGAAACCCCATCTCTACAGAAATTACAAAAAAAAAAAAAATTAGCCAGGTGTGCTGGTATGTGCCTATAGTCCCAGCAACTTGAGAGGCTGAAGTGAGAGGATCCCACCTGAGCCCAGGGAGGTCGAGGCTGAAGTGAGTCATGATTATACCACTGTACCTCAGCAGGGGTGACAGAGTGAGACCCACCTGTCTCCCAAAAAAAGAAAAGAAAAGCAGAAATTTAACACACTGGATAGCAGAATGTTTGCTGATTTCGCCCGGTGGTTCATAGTCACTGTGTAAGCAGGAGGCAACTCCCCAGAGTACAAAAAAAGCAGGCCAACAGTGACCACCAGAGAAGGTATAAAGAGAAGGTGGGAAAACTGAGTTGCAGGTGAGCTCAATGGGACCAGCCTGGTTTGGTGGGAACCCCCTAGGGTGCAAGGTCAATGTATGAGGGCCCTGCAGAGCGGGTAATAGCTCCATGATAACACTTCACCAGCAAGTGGGCCATGTGGGATAGGGGGCCTACAGAGGGAAGCTGAAGGACTGCACGGTCATGAAGCCTTCAAGGAGATTGAGGCACCATGTGCCTGGGTGGGTGGCTGGGTCAGAGTTCCATCAGCTGTCCACCCTGCCCCTGCCCCGCCCCCGCCTCAGCTGGAAACTTGAAAAGATCCCCCGTTTCCTGCAACATCCCTCCAGTTCCCTCTACTGAGAAAGTTTAAGGCATGCTCACTATAAAGGAAAGATGCTTAATTCAGAGAATACTATAAACACCTCTACATAAATAAACTAGAAAATCTAGAAGAAATGGATAATTTCCGGGACACTTACACTCTCCCAAGACTAAACCAGGAAGAAGTTGAATCCCTGAATAGACCAATAGCAGGCTCTGAAATTGAGG
>NW_012115333.1:3643242-3645608 GCF_000951035.1 Colobus angolensis palliatus | reverse complement strand
CACAAGTATACATATGTAACAAACCTGCACGTTATGCACATGTACCCTAGAACTTAAAGTATAATTAAAAAAATAAATAAATAAATAAATAAAATCTGTCCATTATTACAGAGCAGGTATTGAGAGGTTTGGAACTGATTGGCAATAAATTGATAATATACAGGGGTAGACTATAAGTTACATTTTGACTACTGGAATTCTACATAGTTTATTGGAGACATGACATGACTCACACTAAGTTCGTCTTCTTTGTAGATATGCAGGTTGGCCTTACTGGTAAACAATTATGAAAAAAGATAGATACATATTTAACCTTTCTGAGACTCACTTTCTTCATTGAGACAATGGATATTAAAAATCCTACCTCACAGGTTTGCTGTGAGAATTAAGGAAGAAAGCATGTGTAAAACCCTCAGTGCAGGCATGGGCCATAGGAAGTACAGTCATGCACCGCAAAATAATGTTTTAGTAAACAATGAACCGCATATACAATGACAGTCCTGTAAGATTATAATACAGTATTTTTACTGCATGTTTTATATGTTTAGATAAACAAACACTTACCATTGGGTTATAACTGTCTATACTATTCAGTACAGTTAACACCCGTACAAGTTTGTAGCCTAGGAGCAATAGGCTATACCATATAGCCTAGTTGTGTATTAGGCTGGACCATCGAGGTTTGTGTTAAGCACACTCCTATGAAGTTCACACAACCACGAAAACATGTAATGATGCATTTCTCAGAACAACATTAAGCAACGCATGACTGCACATAATACAAATTCATTTCCATTTGCTCAGATAATATGAGGGCAGCACACCAACATGGCACAAGTATACATATGTAACAAACCTGCACGTTATGCACATGTACCCTAGAACTTAAAGTATAATAAAAAAAAAAAAAAAAAAGAATACGGAGGTCCTGAAGCACACCAAGAAATGGGGGACTTTCTCTTCACAGAAAGTTTGAATTCTGTCTCAATGAGACAGAATGCCACACTTGAGCACCTCATCTTTTGCTCAAATTGAAATGTCATCAAACTGTATTTCTGAAGTCAATGATGTGTAAATATGATGTATGTATTAACCTCCTAAGTGAACAATATATATTTTACCATCTACATAATTATTGTATTATGCTTTAAAAGTATATTTAGTTTATCAATAAAGACATTCAGTACTCAATAGCAAAAAAAAAAAAAAAAAAAATATGAGGGCAACCATGGTAGCATATCCTTAGTTTCCTAGTGTTATTCTTATAAAGGAATGAAAGTAAATCAAATTATTTCACAAGTGGTTATTTTTATCCTCAGTTGTAAGTTTAAATATACTTCTATCCTTCAATCATATCCTCTCCCAACTAAGTATTGATGTTAATGAGACTACAGTGAAACAAGTAGAATCCAGTATTGCTGGGCTATCGGGGAACTCACTTTGCTTGAACACCAGTCATTTCTAACAATGCCCATGTAAATCTGATGATAGCAGGTAGTGGGAGCTCAACCACTACTTTGCTCTTTCTTCTCAAAATTTGCTACTTTCATGGCCAGGCATGGTGGCTCATGCCTGTAATACCAGCACTTTGGGAAGGTGAGTTGGCAAGATAGTGTCTTTTAAAAAAAGAAAAACTTGCTGTTTTCAAATTCTTGATCCAAACTGATTGTCATGATATTCCAAATAATATCTACTGGTTGGTATGCTCTTAGTCCTAAAAATACTAGATGCTTGGACAAGATGCTGTATTTTAGCCCTGGTAGAAGAAACAACCTTTGCTACGTGGTGGATATACATTGAGAGCTCATGAAACAGACCTACACCTAGATGAAAAGATTAAAAATGAAAATCATTCACATCCCTTTAACAGGCATTGGAGAATCACAGAGATCCATGGGATGGTCAAGCTGAAAAGAATGTGAAATTATCTGGCACACAGCATTATCCAATGGAAGTTTGCACAATGATGAAAATGTATTTTATCTGCACTGTCAAACACAGTAGCTACTAGACACAAGTGACAGCTGAGCACTTGAAATGTGGCTAGAAAGAATGAGGAGCTGAGTTGTTAATTTATTTAAATAGATAGTAGTTACCATAATAGACAGCAAAGATCTAGACAGCATAGCTTAATGCAAAGAGTATGGAATGTAAAGCTAAAAAGACCTTTAGGTCTAAATCCAGGCCACTATCACTTACTAGCCACATCAGTCTGTTCTTGCACTGCTATAAAGAAATACCTGAGACTGGGTAATTTATAAAGAAAAGAGATGGTTTCCTGACTTTTTAATGATTGCCATTCTAACTGGTGTGAGATGGTATCTCATTGTGGTTTTGATTTGCATTTCTCTGATGGCCAGTGATGA
>NW_012115333.1:3640248-3642588 GCF_000951035.1 Colobus angolensis palliatus | reverse complement strand
ATAATAATAATAATAATAATAATAATAATAAAAAGAAAAAAAGAAAAGAGATTTAATGGGCTCACAGTTCTGCATGCTGTACAGGAAGCATAGCAGCTTCTCCTTTGGTGAAGTCTCAGGAAATAATATCATGGCAGAAGGTGAAAGGAAAGCAGGTACATCTTACATGGCCAGAGCAGGAGCAAGAGGTGAGGGAGTTGCTACATACTTTCAAACAACCAGATCTGATGAGAACTCACCACTAGAACAGCATTGAGGGGATGGTCCTGAACCATTCATGAATGATCTGCCCCCATGATGTAATCACCTCCCACCGGGCCCCACCTCCAACACTGGGAATTACAACTGAACATGAGATTTAGATGGGGACACAGATCCAAACTGTATCACTAGTTATATAACTTTGGTCATGTTATTTATCTTGTCCAAGGCTCAGTTACCTCATTTGTGAAATGGGGAAAATGCCAGAAGCACACAAGTTCCTTGTGATTAAAGAATGAACGTAAAGCCCCTAGCCTAGTGCTCAACATAGCAGGCAGTTGATAAATGATAGCTAGTTTTCCAGACAAAACAACAAAAACACCAAAAGGAGAAGCAACTTATACACAGATACAGAGTCTGTTGGCCACAAAGTCAGAGGCCAGTTCTAGATTTTCTTACTTTCTTTCATGATCACTTTTCTCCTAGAAACTAATCACCCAGCCCCCGACCCCCTTTGTCATGTTAGTTGAGGCTACTATAACAGAATGCCATAGACAGGGTGACATAAACAACAAACATTTATTTTGCACAGTTTAGGAGGCTGACTAGGCCAAGAGCAAAGCACCAGCAGGTTGGTGCATATCTTTGTAAAGTGAAGAGTAGTAGCCCATACAACTATTTGATTGCTATTAAAAAAAAGCTTATACATATACAGAAAATGTACCTTGGTGAAGCCTATTTGTTCCTTCCGGAAATTTTCCAAGGGTTTAATCAGCAAATCACTAGCATTGTGTACCTAGACAAAAAGGAAAAACAAACAAAATAATTTCTAGGTTAACAAGGTTCAGATACAAGATTCCTTGTTACTATGACATTTTCATTTATATACCATCCTGCAAAATGTTAAATGGTTTGCTGATTTGTTGGAGTTTATTATTGTTTGTTTCTATATTGTTTCTGAAAATCGAATGCATTGAGAAGAAATGGGAGGAAGAATAAGAGGGGCATTTCTTTGTAACCTTAATGATACTCTGATCTGAGTTTTTAATCGATAAATATCTGAAGTGATGTCCAGCAGAAGACAGAAGAGACCTGAAGGATAGCTGAAAAAGAGAAGAGAAAGAGAATGGCAAATACGAGAAAAGAACAATTGCAGCAAGTGCAAATCATTTCATCAGAGGCAAATGAGTGTGCAGTGATAGCATTAGGATAAAACATTTACAGTCCTGCCTGTACCATAAAACCAGAAAATTTCCTTCAGAATGTGGAGCGCATTACAGCATCACAGAAAACACTAGACTAGGCCTTCAAATCACCTAAATATAAATGCTCAGAAGCTAATAGGAATGGCCTGTACAGGTACTATTAATATTGGCAATAATAAATATGTTCTGGAGATATAAAAACATCAAAATCAAAGAAGACCCCTTGTTCTTTGGGCAGGTAAAGGTATACAAAGCTTTTTCTTCGTATAAACCTCTTATGAGATTGTGTATGTCCAAGGCAACAAGTGGGGTTTGTGCCTCCGTAGTGAGAGTTAGAATCACTAAAATGGAAGACCTTAGAGAAGGCATCTAAAGGGCTGCATTTTGGAAATCATTGCATTAATTTTTCCTTGCCATATAAGACATAGGTGTCAGTAAGACAAGATATATCTTCATAACAAAAATAGACAACAGAGGAAAAAGTCAGTTTTGACAAGATCTGACTTCTCCAATCTAAGAAGCAATTTTTAACCTACCACCCCAAAAGTGTGGAAAGTTGTGGGGCATTAGTACATGGGTTATACGTGTCTTTCAGGTAATTTGGGCCTCTTGTTTTGTGTGTAGGTATGATTCAAGGTTCAACTAAATGGGCAAACTCCTAAAATGTCACTGCTAGCCTTTGTATGAGAACAACCTGGTGAACCCTGACATTCTGATCTACTGCAGCTCCTAATGCTACCATCCAGGACAGGCAGCACCCGGCAAAAAAAAAAAAAAAAAAAAAAAAAAAAAAAAAAAAAAAAATACTAGGCAAGATTAATAATGTTTTCCTTGAGAATAGTCATTCTCTATGTCTCCTGATCACCAGTGCTTTTATAGCTGGCTTTCTAAAACTTGTTTGCTACAAGCCTAGACTTAAAAAATTACATAACCT
>NW_012115333.1:3626659-3638213 GCF_000951035.1 Colobus angolensis palliatus | reverse complement strand
TGCACGTTATGCACATGTACCCTAGAACTTAAAGTATAATAATAAAATAAAATTAAATTAAATTAAATTAAATTTTAAAAAATCATGTAACCCTTTCCGAAGTTTGCTGATTTTTACAAAAACAGATCTCTTGCCTACTAACAGTTCCAGACCCTGTCTGATTCTCATCACATCTCTTCTCTTCTACTGGATCTATGAAACCCCACTGAGTCCTAATCGTACTATAACCTACCTCCCAGTACGACCCTTAACATTCTCTTTTCATCTCTGAGTGTGCTCACTAGCCAAAGGCAGTAAAGTCTATAAATTCCACCCTGCAAGAGCCCCTAGGAAAGACTTTGCTATGCAGGTCTGATTCATAGAAAATATTCATTTTGGTTGCTTAGAAAATCAAAGATTCACTAACAATTGTGGTCTCAAAAAAAATTACACCAAAGTCTCTCCTTAATTGAAAGTAAAACTTCTTCTACTAAAAATATCCACAAATTAAGTCATTGGTGTCATAGGCCCAGTACAGAAAGTCATTTTCCTCCTTTAGTATTGTGGAAGCCTTAAAACAGGGCCACAAACTCTGACATACCTTCCATTGAGAGGTGAGGTCTATATTCCCTCTACCTTGAATGTGAGTGGACTTGTTAATATTTTGAACAAATAGAGCACTCCAGAAGTAACACTCTGTGACATTTGAAACTAGGTCATAAAAGGCCAGGACCAGTTCTCTCCTAGTTCTCTTGGAATACTCCCACTAGGAGCCTTGAGACAGTATATGAGAAGTTTAATTACCCTGAGATTATCAAACAGAAGAGGCCAAATTCTAGTCAATGTCTCATACCAGCTGAATCTGCCCTTCCTGCCATCCCAAGTGGAAGGTGCCAAACACTAGGAAAACCATTTCGGACCTTCCGTATCAACTCATCTGCCAGGTAAATGCCATCATTTGGAGCAGAAGAATCGCCCAGCTGACCCGTCTGAATGCCTAACCCACAAAATAATTACAAATAGTTAGTTTAAGTTTAAGCCAGTAATCTGCAACCTTTTTGACACCAGGGATCAGAATCACGGAAGACAATTTTTCCATGGATCAGGGTAGGGGGAGGTGGAGATGGTTTCACGATGAAACTGTTTAACCTCAGATCATCAGGCATTAGACTGTCATAAAGAGCATGCAACCTAGATCCTGCATGCACAGTTCACAATAGGGTTTGCTCCTATGAGAATCTAATGGGGCTACTGATCTGATAGCAGGCAGAGCTCAAGCAGTAATGCTCCCTATCCTGCTGCTCACCTCCTGCTGTGTGGCCAGATTCCTAATAGGCCATAGACTGGTGCCCTGCAGCCTAGGGGTGGGGGACCCTGGTTTCAGCCACTAATATTAGAAAAAGTTATGAATGACTAGATAATTAGAAAGACAATTTGCAGTTTAAAAAATGCAATACGGGCCGGGTACGGTGGCTCACACCTGTAATCCTAGCACTTTGGGAAGCTGAGGCGGATGAATCACCTGAGGTCAGGGTTTCAAGACGAGCCTGATCAAAATGGTGAAACCCCGTCTCTACTACAAATACAAAAACTAGTCGGGCAAGGTGGCACATGCCTGTAATCCCAGCTACTTGGGAGGCTGAGGCAGGAGAATCACTTGAACCCAGGAGGCGGAGGTTGCAGTGAGCCAAGACTGCGTCACTGCTCTCCAGTCTGGGTAACAGAGTGAGACTCAGTCTCATAAATAAATAAATAAATAAATAAATAAATAAATAAATAAATAAAAGTAATACCTAAGAAGTGGCCAACTGGGAAACATTGAAGAAGTTTGCCTTTGAATAAGAAGTGAACATACTACTTTCTAAAGCCTGTATGGAGCTGGGCCCTTGCATATTCAGGAACCCCCAGGATGGCAGAGTTGCTGGCTTTTCATGCCCCAAAGGGGATTGTCCTGCATAAGCAAGTGTGTCAGCAACTTCTCACACAGGGTCCATAAGGCCACTGACTTTTAGATTTTTGACGCCAGTTCAGTCTAGAAAAATAGTCCATGGCTTACTAGAATTGCAGTACATCGTTTTCCCTTAATCACTTTGGCAATACTGCTCCCAGTCTCCTACAGCACAAACAGATACTCTGAATCTCCTTTCTATGACACTCATTGGTAATTATACTATTTTCTTGTCAGAATAGAGACTTAGGAATGTAGAAAAAAGTCACATTGAGGATTTCCTCTTTTTTCTTTTTCATTCTATTTTATTCTGAAACCCCTTAGAACTAGAGCAATGACTCCCCTTTTAAGTAAACTTGGCCTTTAATCTCTTCTCTAATCACTGCATTCATTGTGTGAGCTCACTGGGGACAAAAACGCCCACCTGCTATCTCAGGTAGAATCTTCACCATAAGGAGTGGCATCCTAAACTCATTAGTGAGTTTCTATCATCAGAATCCTATTGAATAAAGGCCAAAGTAACACCGAACAAGGTGTTGAGCAGAATAGAGATGATATTCAGTCTAGTATTGCAGGATTGCTCAGGAATCTTTGACGGTAAATGAAATATCAAAAGAAAGCACTGGGCCAGGCACAGTGGCTTGTGCCTGTAATCCCAGCACTTTGGGAGGCCAAGGCAGGTGGATCAGCTGAGGCCAGGAGTTCGACGCCAGCCTGGTCAACATGGCAAAACCCTATCTCTACTAAAAATACAAAAATTAGCTGGGCATGGTGGTAGGTGCCTATAGTCCCAGCTACTCAGGAGGCTGAGGCAGGAGAATCACTTGAACCCAGGAGGCGGAGGTTGCAGTGAGCCGAGATCATGCCACTGCACTCCAGCCTGGGCAACAGAGGGAGACTCTGTCTCAAAAAATAAAAAATAAAAACTTTTTTAAAAAAGAGAGAGCATTAAAGACAGGCTGAAATATCATGGGGGCCTCTTTAGGTGACTTTTGGCAGTCTTCAAAAACAGACCTTGCACATTGCCAACAGAGGCCTCTTTGGAGTCAGAAAATAATCTAGGCAAGCTTCATAATCATATAAGAAGTGTGCAATTCAGACTTTTCGAGGCCCTCCCCCCCACTTTTTTTTTTTTCTTGGCAGGGCCTTACTCGCCCAGGCTGTAGTACAGTGGCATGATCATAACTCACTGCAGCCTTGACCACCTCAGGTTCAGGAGATCCCCCTACCTCAGCCTCCCGAATAGCTGAGACTACAGGTGCACGATAACGCCCAGCTAATTTTTGTATTTTTAGTAGAGACGGGGTTTCACCATGTTGGTCAGGCTGCTTTTGAACTCCTGGCCTCAAGCGATCTGCCTGCCTCAGCCTCCCAAAGAGCTAGGATTACAAGCATGAGCCACCGCACCCAGCCCCAAGAGGATACTTTTGAGAACATCACAGGGATGCCCTTCCTCACTTCTTCCCTTCATAATTCCTTCCCCAATTTATATTCGTTTATGGAGATGACAAGACACAGGCAATTTCCACGCTTGAGGGCTGTGAACTTTCTTCCTGTTATTCTAAAGCTTATTTTGGACTCTTCTTTTACAAAGGATAAAATGCAATATAAGACCCACTAAATTATCCAGATTGGGGTAGAGGGGTCCTTTTGCTACAAAGCCAGGAAATGGAAAAGTTATAATCAAGCAATGAATTCCTGGCATGGGGTGAAAGCACTCATTAAGCCTAACCATCTCAGCATTCCTGGAATTAAGTGGGAAATAGGGAGCAAACACTCAATATATGATTGAAAAGTTGTTGGGACAAAAGGGCACAACATAATTAAAGACAGAAGAAAATGAGTCAGTCATGTGGCAAAGTACCAGCAGGAAGGGTGAGAAAAACAACATCTCAAAAGATGAATACTACTTCAATATGTGAGGGCTTTGTTATTGGGTAAATAAAAGAGATGGAGAAACAACTAGGGCTAAAGCGAAGTACAGCTGAGCTTTCTAATGCTATCTGAATGAAATGGGGGCAAATGCCTTTGAAAACAACATGGGCAGCAGTCCACAAACTCTGTGGGCAGAGAAGAACATTTAGTAGAGTGTGTATTAGCAAGGGGGCCATCTAAGAGGCTCCAGGGAAACTACACATATTGGTCTCTTCTTAGTACATTTAAAAGCAAATATTTTAAACTAAGAAAATTCCCAAGTCATATTTCCACAAGCAGAATCTTGTGAGTAACTAAAGATAACTAAAAACCATGCTTACATAATCAGTATTTTCCCCTTATAAAACACTTCCACGTTTACTATATTATTTGAAGAACTTTAAACAACCATAAGAGATGGGGATTATTTTCCTCACTCTACAAATAAGAAAAAGGAGCCCAGAAAAATGAAGTAATTAATCTGAAGTCAACAAGTTAGTGACAGAGCCAGAATTAGAGCCTTAATTCTCTAATTCCCCTACCTCCAAGTCCTGCCTTCAATCCTACTTCTCTAGGAGTCTAGATTCTATGAGAAGTATTTTGAGAAGGCAGTACCACACTGTTGAAAGGAAAGAGGTTTTATAGGTAAATGAGTTCTGGCTGTTGGAATAAATAGCTTTAACAAAACTGAGAAGCCCATAAAAAGTCATCTGATGAAGAAAGGTAAAGTAGACCACTTTGATATCCTCTACAGAATTCTCATCTTACCATCATGCCCATAATAAAAATGAATATTGATCAACATATACATTTCAACATTTAAGTCTCCAATAAGTCTGGGGTGGGGACAAGGACCAGTATTTCCAATAATTTTCTGCTGGTGCTGGTCATGATGGTACTGCTGCTCTAAGGACCACACAAAAAGATTATTTTTAGGCTGTTAAAATAATTAGACTTCACAAAAATGAAACACTTAAGTACAAATCTAGCAAAATACGTAGAAGATCTATATAAGGAAACTATAAAACTCTGATGAAAGAAATCAAAAACGATGTAAATAAATGGAGAGATAACCCATGTTCACATTTAGGAAAAGTCAATATTTTTAAGATATCAGTTTTTCCCTGGAATCTTAAAAGCAAATCCTAATCAAAATAAAAAAGATATCTCTAGGATCTTAAAAGCAATCCCAATCAAAATCCCAGCAAGTTATTTTGTAGATATGAACAAACTGATTCTTAAGCTTATACCTGACTTCAATGGTTTTTACTACAATGCAATTCCTACCATGCTAAAGTTATGAAGATAGTGTGGTGTTGGTGAAAGAACAGATAAATAGATCAATGGAACAGAAACAGAGAGCCCAGATACAGACCCATATAAACATAGTCAAGTGATCTTTGATAAAGGACAAAAAGTAATTCAAAGAGAAAGAATAGTATTTTCAAAAAATAATGTTGGAGCAACTGGATATCCACATGCAAAACAGTGAATCTAGACACAGACCTTATATCGTTCATAAAAAATAATTCAAAATGAATCATTGACATAAATGTAAAACAAAAAGCTATAAAATTCCAAAAAGATAACATAGGAGAAAATCTGGGTGACCTTGGATTTGGAAAAGACTTTTTAGATATAACACCAAAAGCATGATCCATTAAAGCAAAAATGTATAAGTTGGACTTCATTAGAAAAAAAAACCTACGCAATGCAAAAGATACTGTTAAGAAAATAAAAAGACAAGCCACAGATGGGGAGAAAATCCTTGCAAATGCCTATTGGATAAACGTCTGGCATCTAAAATATACAAAGAACTCTTAAAACTTAAAGAACTGAACAAATACCTCACCAGAGAGGATATACCAATGGCAGTTAACTATATGGAAAGATGCTCTGCATAATATGTGATTAGGGAGTTACAAATTACAACAGCAATGAGATATGACTACACATCCGTGAGAATGCCTAAAATCCAGAACACTGACAACAGCAAATGCTGGTAAGAACATGGAGCTGGCGAGGACATGGAGCAACAGGAACTCTGATTCATTGCTGGTTATGCACAGCTATTTTGGAAGTTGGTTGGGCAATTTTTTACAAAATTAAACATACTCTGACAATTTACACTCCAGCAATTACACTCCTTATTATTTAAGTAAATCAGTTGGAAATTTGTATCAACACAAAAACCTACATACAACTGTTTATAATAGTTTTCCTTGTAATTGCCAAAATTACCAAGATGTCCCTCAGTAGGTGAATGGATAAACTGTGGTAAATCATACAATGGGATATTATTTCATGATAAAAATAAATGACAGGAAAATAAAATGCATATTGTTAAGTCAAATACGCCAATCTGAAATGGGTACATACTGTTTGATATCTACTATAAACATTCTGGAAAAGGCAAAACACAATAAAAAAAAGATCAGTAGTTGTCAGGGTTTCAGGACTGGAGGAGGAAGAGAAGGATGAATAGATTGAACAAAAGAAATGTTCACAGTCATGAATCTATTATGTATGGTGACACTGTAATGGTGGATACATGTCATTATATATTTGTCAAATCCATAAAATGTACAATACCAAAAGTAAATCCTAACGTAAACTATGAACTTTAGCTAATAATATTGTTTCAATATTGGCTCATCAATTATAACAAATGTATCACATTCATGATGTTTAATAATAGGGAAAACTGAATGGGAGAAAGAAAGGTGGTATATGAGTTCTCTCTGTATTTTCTACTGATTTTCTCTATAAAAGTAAAACTACTCTACAAATTAAAGATTAACAAATGGATAATTTGGCTAAAAACACTAAAGACCTCAATTTCTGTCAACATGTTCAAAGGCCCAGTTTAATATCCACTGAAATTCTTTTTCACTGAAATGAATACAGATGGGATTTGCACATTAATTTCCCTCTATCTAATGCCAAACTCTCAGGGTGGAAGCTTGAGACATAATAACCAGATCTGTTACTTAACTATTTTTACAGCACCAAGAAGCTATCTGACAGAAATCAAAATAGCATAGGATCAATCCAAGCATAAAGGACAGGAAAAATCCCCTATATCACCCATGAACTCAGCTTCAGTGACAGAGTTAGTGACTTACCATCATCATCCTCTCATTTTCTACCTCATTGAGCAATTCAGCAAATTCCTTGAAGGATTCAGCTGGAAGGAGAGAATCAAATGTAAAACAAATTAATCATGGTGCTTGATAGACAAAGGGCCAGAGATCTGTGCAACAGGAAGTAGGGACCAGTGCCCTATGCCCACATGGCCACTAGAGGAAGGTGTCAAATCGGAGGACAAAAGCAGAAGGTGTTCAGTACCTATCGAATGTTTCTTTTCTTTTCTCTTCTATTTTATCAACCCCCATATGCTTTAATATTTTATTTAATCCTTACAGCCACTCAGGAGTAGCTAGAATTTCTCTTATTTCATAGACAAGCAAAGATTAGAGAAGAGGCAAGGGGTTTGCTGTGTAATGAATGGCATCTATAGAACCTTGAAATGGGTTTGGATCCCTGTTCCACCCCTGACCAACCAGAGAGTATTGCTGTAAAAACTAAATTGGATGGTAAATGTAGGGTCAACACAAAGTAAATAATAAATACTACCCTTTCCACCCTCCCAAACTTTCTACTCTTCTAGTGCCAATTGTGCCACTTACTGGCAGGATGATTGGGCAAATCACTTCCCTTCTCAGAAATTTTGATGTCTTTATAAACAAAAAAAAGGCAAGTTAAGCTAAACAGTCTTTAGTGCCTCTTCAAATTCCTCAACTTCTCTCCAGAAGCAGGAAGTATATTCTCAACTGGCATCTGAATGAAAGCCTGGAAAAACAAATTTGTCCACACTACCATTTTTAATCAAAAATTGAGTTTCCTCCTTCAAAGAACTGAATTAAGTCCAGCATTCCTGGTGTCAAGAAAATGAATTTTGGGGTCAACATAGCATGCAAGGCAATGACATTTCTTTCTTCTTCTGAGGATTAAGTTGCTGCAAATACCCAGGGAGATCACCTTTGCAAACACTAAATTCATTCAGAGCTCAACTGTAGCATAGAAAAGATAAACACCATACTCAGAAAGAGTAAATAGGAAAAAACGGAAATGTTTATTGACCTTCTGTCCCCAAATACTTTATGCTAAGAAAGCTGTCAGAGAGATTTTTTCAACTGGCATTTTTCCAGACACGATCAGTTTACCTCTAAAGGAAATGTAACAAATATCATATTCAAACATTTAAAGGAAAACCCTAATTTTATGGACATTAAATGTGCCAAGCCTTCTGCGTCAGGGTTTAATTGTGACGATACCTTTATTAGGTGCTTATTATTATCACTGAATTGATATCACCATATAATACAGTTTGGGTATCTATCTCCTCTAAATCTCAGGTTGAAATTTGATCCCCAATGTTGGAGGTGAGGCCTGGTCCGAGGTGTTTGGGTCATGGGGTTGGATCCCTCATGAACAGATTGGTGCAGTCCTCCTGGTAATGAATGACTTCTCCTTGTATTACCTCCCACCCCCAGATCTGATGGTGCAAAACAGCCTGATATCTCCTCCACTCTCTCTTGCTCCACCTCTGGCCATGTGACATACCGATTCCCTTTCTTCTTCTGCCACCACTGGAAGCTTCCTGAGGTGCTCACCAGAAGCAGATGCTGATGCCATGCTTCCTATATAGCCTGCAGAACCATGAGCCAAATAAACCTCTCTTCTTCATAAATCACCTGGCCTTGGGTATTCCTTTATGGTGACACAAACAGACTGAGACATAATAAAATGCACCACTTTAAAGTGTACAATTCAGTGGCTTTTAGTATATTCACAAAGTTTTGCAACTACCACCACTGCATAATTGCACAACATTTTAATCACCCCCAAAAGAAACCCAAACCCTATTAGCATTACACCTCATTACCACTTCCTCCCAACACCCAGAAAACCACTAATCTAGTTTCTATTTCCATGAACTTGCCTACTCTAGACATTTCACAGAAATGGAAACACATGTGACCTCTGAATCTTGTTTATGCAACCATGAACATTTGTGAACAAGTTTTATGTGGATGTATGCACATATGAAAAGTTGGCCCTCCATGTATGTGAATTTCACATCCCACAAATACTGTATTTTTCCATCCAAATCAAAGAGAAAAAGTCTGCATGTAACTGGACCTCTGCGTTTTGAACCCATATTGTTTAAGGGTCAACTATATTTAGTATTTCTTTATAATCAGTTTTATTTCTCTAGGATTAGTAATAATATCCCCTATTTCATTCCTGATTTTAGTAATTCAAGTAGTCTCATGGTCAGTCTAGCTAAGGGTTTATCAATTTTGTTTAACTTTATGAAGAACAGATGTTTGGTTTCAACGATTGTCTTGTTATTTTGACAAGGCTGCCTTACTATTGTATTCTTTTACTGTTCTCCATTTCATTTATTTCCTCTTTAGTCTTTATTATTTCTTTGCTTATGATTCTTTAGTTTGCTCATGTTTCTTTAGTTTGCTCTTCTTTTTCCAGTGTCTTACGTTGGAAAGTTTGGTTATTGATTTGATATCTTTGTTCCTTTTTAACATAGGAATTTGAAGCTACAAATTTCCTTCCAAACACTGTTTTAGCAGCATCCCATAAGATTTAGTATGTTGTGACTATTTTCATTCATTTCAATTCTTTCATTTTTCTCTTATTTTTTACAAGATTATCTCTTTGTTATTTTCTTTCATTAGACTATCATATGTTTAGGCATGTATCTCAAAGTTTAACTTGTTGGATGTGCAGATTCATGTTTTTCACCAAATTTGCCAATTTCTTGGCCATTATTTCTTTAAATATTCTTTCTTTCCCATCTCTCTTCTTCTGAAGTTCTCATTCTGTATACGCTCTTATGCTTGACGATATCCCACAGGTATCTGAGGTTCTGTTCATTTTTCTCAATTATTATTCTTTATTTCCCTCAGATTGAATGATGTCAATTCACTTGTCTTTAAATTTGCTGATCATTTATTCTCCCAGTACAAATATGATGCTGAACCCCCAATAGTAAGTTTTTTCATTTCAGTTATTATACTGTAACTTTCAACTGCAAGTTTCAGTTGATTCCTTTAAAAAAAATCCATCTCTTTATTGATATTGTCTATTTTGTGAGACACTGTTCTCATTCATTTCTTAAGTTCTTCAGACATGGTCTCATTTATTAATTTAAATATATTTAAATAGGTAATGAAACTCTTTGTCTAGGAAATCTAATATAAGGGCTTCCTCAGGGACAGGTTCTATTAATTGCTTTTTTTCCCTTGTTCAAGGGTCATATTTTACTATTTCTTTGCATGTTTCATACTAAATAGTGTGACAACTTTGGAAATCAGAACTCCTCTTTCCCCAGAGCTTTTTGTTCTTGTGGTTGCTGGTTGTTTATTGGCTTCATGGACTCATTCTATAGTCTGTATTCTTTGTCATACGAAACCACTAAAGTCTCTGATCAGTAAGCTTACCAGTCAACAAGTGATTGGACAGAGATTTCTTTAAATGGTTTGAACAAATATCCCCAAGCCTTTGCTGAAGGGCTCTCTGTGTATTGTGGGGTGTACCTTCAACATTCAGCCAGACAGTTTGCAACTGTGCCTTAGCCTTCACTCCTCCTTGCAAAGAGCTGAAGGTCAGCCAGAAGTGGGAGACTAGAGATGTCTCAAGTCTTTCTTCTAGACAGGTACAAACGCTGGGTATGTACAAAGGCCCTCTCATGTGCATGACCTCCTAGATTTCCAGGAATACCTCACAGTTCTTCAAAGCTCTCCAAGGATAACTCATTCTCTATTTTGTCCTGTCTGGTTTATTGTTCAGTTTCTTGTTTGCTACTTTATTCTTTTTGTTGCCTGTGGAAACTGTAGTACTAAACAACCGCCACTGATTGTTTTTAGCAAATGCCCTAGGGGCCAGGTAGGGTGGCTCACACCTGTAATCCTAGCACTCTGGGAGGCTCAGGCAGGTGGATTGCTTGAGACCACGAGTTTGAGACTAGCCTGGCCAATGTGGAGAAACTTGTCTGTACTAAAAACATAAAAATTAGCTAGGTGTGGTGGCAGGTGCCTGTAATTCCAGCTACTCAGGAGGCTGAGGCAGGACTATTGCTTGAATTCGGTAGGTGGAGGTTTCAGTGAGCCAAGATGCCACTACTGCACTATAGCCTGGGGGGTGGGGGGAGAGAGAGAGAGGAAGGAAGAAAGGAAGAAAGGAAAAGGAAAAGGAAAGGGAAAGGGAAAGGAAAGGAAGGGAAGGAAGGAAAGGGAAGGAAGGGAAGGAAGGAAAGGGAAGGAAGGAGGGAAGGAGAAAGAAGGAAGGAAGGAAGGAAGGAAGGAAAGGAGGGAGGGAGGGAGGAGGGGAAGGGAAGGAAGGAAAGAAGGAAGGAGGGAAGGAAGGGAGAGAAGAGAAGAGAAGAGAGGAGAAGGGAAGGGAAGGGAAGGGAAAGGAAAGGAAGGGAAAGGAAGGGAAGGGGAAAAGAAAGAAGAAAGAAAGGAAGAAGGAAGGAAAAGAAAAGAAATTAAAAAAACAAAAAAACAAAAAAACAATCACAAGTGGGTTGCAGTGACTCATGCCTTTAATCTCAGAGGCCAAGGCAGGAGGATTGCTTGAGGTCAGGAGTTCTGTCTCAAAAAAAAAAAAAAAAATGAAAAGAAAGAAAAT
>NW_012115333.1:3611212-3626609 GCF_000951035.1 Colobus angolensis palliatus | reverse complement strand
CTGGGAAACCATACCTAAAACCTAATCATGGGATGGTTATGGTGGAAAACACCTATAATCTCAACACTTTGGGAGGCCAAGGCAGGAGGATTGCTTGAGGTCAGGAGTTCTGTCTCAAAAAAAAAAAAAAAAATGAAAAGAAAGAAAATGCACTGGTAAAACAACAACAACAACCATTTAAAGAGTAAACTCTGAGTCAGCTTAAATCACGTAAGCCCTGTGAGTGACATTTCTCAAATTTTGAGTAACTTCAAACCCATTCTACCCTCACCCATGGCTGCTAGAATGGTGGTTTGCACACACTGCATGATTATACAGACATTAGTTTTCAAAGGAACTGCAGAAAGGAATAGGAACATGGCAAATTAAAATGTCATAGAGCTCAGTGTTTTCTCAACTATTCAGTCATTTTTGTTTAATAAACATGCCTTGTTTTGTTGCAAAACTTTGGTTCATTTCTGGAGTTTTTAAAAAGTTGATTTTGGAAATTTCTGCCAGTGTCTTTGCTGCTTTTATGAAAGATCGAATTTTTGGAGGTCATTTTTCAACCATTCCCACCATGGTAACCTGGTCAGAGCTTCTTGAGCCTTACTTTCAATTAACAGACAGCTTCAGTAATTGTTAAATCACTTTAAAATTAAGTTGCTGAGTCAAGAAAAACCTCACTGCTGAATATCTGGCCTGAAAAAGCCCTATAAGTACATTTATTACTTGATCAGAAAAATTCAAATGCCTAGAGAAGCACGTGGCACAGGGCAAGAAGTATTTAGCAAAGCCAAGATAGCCTCTTGATTCTAAGATTGTAATCACTTGCTTTCTAAAAATGTTAAGACTTTTACAGATCATCTATTTTAGTCCAACTACTTCATTTTATTCATGAGAAAACTGAGGCCCAGAGATTGGAACTGATTTGTCCAAGGTCACACAGCTAGCTGAACAGTCAAAAGAGGACCCCATTTCAATGCTCTATCTACAGTCCCCAGTCATAGTGAAAGCACTACGTCACATTGTTTTTCACTGTCCCTCCAACTGGCCCCACAAATGGTGTTTTCTTCCCCAAATATCCTCATATTCACTCTCCCTTGGTCATATCTATAGTGAATCAAGAAAAGGGCAAAAGCAGACCAGGCGCAGTGGCTCACACCTGTAATCCCAGAACTTTGGGAGGCCAAGGAGGATGGATCACCTGAGGTCAGACGTTCAATACCAGCCTGGCCAATATCGTGAGACCCCGTCTCTACTTAAAATACAAAAATTAGCCGAGCATGGAGGCAGACACCTGCAATCCCAGCTACTCAGAAGGCTGAGGCAGGAGAATTGCTTGAACGCAGGAGGCAGAGGTTGCAGTGAGCCAATATTACGCCACTGCACTCCAGACTGGAGGACAAGAGCGAAACTTCATCTCAAAAAAAAAAAAAAAAAAAAAAAAAGAAAGAAAAAGAAAAAGAAAAAAAAGAAAAGGGCAAAAATGAAAGGTTTGGACAAAGGTTATTTCTGACTCAGAATCTTGAGGTCCTATAAGGCCTCTTACAGATCTATTTTTAACCAAATATCATGGATAATTAATTACAGCATCTTCTAAAAACTAACCCTGCAAACAGCTCTGTAGAATTAATGGGAAGGCAATAAAAGCTTTAGTGAGATCAGACTGTCCATTACAGAGTGTGAGAAAGAATAGTCATTAAGGAGCCAAAGTCATTAGAGTCCTTTTGACCTCTCTTCAGGTACTAGAACTGGGGACTAAGAAAATTGGCTAAGAAATGGAAGAAAATAGCCCTGCATAACCATAACCACCAACAACACTATCATCAATAATAGCAACATGTCCTGCCACAACACCACCACAAAGCATGGCTTAGAAAACTTACCACAATATTCCTCAATAATGTTTAGCAGTCCAAGAATTTTCTTTTTAAAAAAAGATAACAGCAAGAGAACATTATCCTTGGAAAATTTTCAAAGAAGAAATTACAAAAAGTTCAGAAAAGTGAGATGGGAAAAGCAATATGGTAGATGCTTCTCAAGTGTTTTATTTTTCATCATTACAATTTTAGTGATGAGAAAACTGAGGTTTAATTTAGCAAGGTTATATAAATTACAGTGTTATGTACTGTCTTCCAAAAAATTGTAAATTTCTAATAAAAATTGACAATGTAGATCAAACAGCTTAAAATTATCTATACCCTTTTACCTTGTAAATTCATATCTGGGAAACCATACCTAAAACCTAATCATGGGATGGTTATGGTGGAAAACACCTATAATCTCAACACTTTGGGAGGCCAAGGCAGGAGGATTGCTCGAACGCCTGATGGCAACGAAGTGGGACCCCCATCTCTACAAAAATCAAACAAACAAACAAAAAGAACTAATTATGAATACATGGGGATAAACCTTTATATCCAAAGGTAGGCATTCAACATTATTACTGATGATGAATAATTGAAAACACATAAAATGTCCAATGATTGGGGAATTATTAAGTATGTCCACTTAATGAACTATTATTGAAGCTATTAAAAAGGAAATTACATAAAATTTTCTGAACATGACAAAATACCTAGAGTGTAACAGTATTTTAAAAAAAGCAGAATATAAAAATCTGTACACAACAATTGTACACAAGTACAGCTATATGCAGAAAATTGTGTTTTGACCCCCAAAAAAGCCAAGAAAAAAATACATCAAAATAATTGTGATTCTTTGTGGAGTGCATATATGTGTAAATTTTAAAGTAAAAAATGAAATGATTTAAAGTCCTGCTTAAAGCTGGGCATGGTGGCTCATGCTATAATCCCATCACTTTGGAAAGCCGAGGTGGGCAGATCGCTTGAGCTCAGGAGTTCAATACCAGTCTGGGCAACATGATGAAATACATCTCTACAAAAAAAGCTACAACAATTAGGGCCAGGCACTGTGGCTCACACCTGCAATCCCAGCATTTTGGGAGGCCGAGGCAGGTGGATCACTTGAGGTCAGGAGTTTGAGACCAGCCTGGCCAACATGGTGAAACCCCATCTCTACCAAAAACACAAAAATTAGCCAGGGGTGGTAGTGAGCACCTGTAATCCCACCTACCCAGGAGGCTGAGGCAGGAGAATAGCTTGAATCTGGGAGGCAGAGGTTGCAGTAAACTGAGATTGTGCCTCTGCACTCCAGCCTGGGTGACAGAGCAAGACTCCATCTCAAAAAAAAAAAAAAAAAAAGCGACAAAAATTAGCCAGGTGAGGTGTGCATCCCAGGTACTCAGGAGGCTGACATGGGAAAATCAAATGAGCCTGGGAGGTCGAGGCTGCAGTGAGCCATGATCCTGCCACTATACTCCAGCCTGGGTGACAGAGCCAAACCCTGATTAAAAAAAAAAAAAATAAAATCTCACTTAAGCTACTTATTAGCTATGTCATCCTGGGCAAGTTTTCTTAACCTCCATTAGCCTCATTCTACCTCCTTAAAATTGCTCTGAGAACTGGATAGTGTACACAAAGCAGTAGGCACACAGTAGGTACTCAGTATATGGCAGCTAATAATCATATTTTTGTTCATTTCCATATTTTTGTAATAAAGTATGTTTATATTATAATGCAAAGATACCAATAAACTCAATTATTATTTTTTTGATGAAAACTGCCTAAGATCATGTAGCCAGTAAATGAACAAGTCAGAGTCTGAACTCAGGTCCAGCCAAATCCAAGACCATGTTTCTAAATCCTACCATATCCCCATGAAGAAAAGTGAGCCAAGATATAAGGGTCGTTGCTATGGATGAAATATGGTGGCAGGAACAGGATAGAGAAGAGAGCTCAGAGTGAAAGATTACTGGAGTCCAAGAGACCTTAATGAGGGAGAAAGAGTAAATGGCAGACAGGCCTGAAGCCTGGGCCTACCAAATAATACTCCTGAGAAAATGACATTCACTTCACTAGATCTCTCAACCAATAGTCAGGAACGTCTTGCAATCATTTTGTACCACTTACTTGACCCTGGCTGGCACTTAACCAGCAGTCAGTCTCCAGATCAGTCAGAAGGGAAATAAGCAAAAAGGTATAAAAAGCCCATGAGAATAGGGGGCTCATGTTCAGCAGTCTCCTCACTCTGCATGGGTGCCATATTCTTCACTCAAATTCCCCAGTGGAACCTCAGAGGGCCTGGGAGCTTTGAAAGGACACTGGGTTGTGCCCTGCTTTGTGAATCCCGGACCACTGAATGTGGACCTGAGACCAGGGAAAGCAGCCAGTGTTAAGAAATCCCACATCCTTCTGCATTCTGAAAAATGGCTAGACTGCAAAGACCACCTCATATATAACATCAATCTCTATCCTTCTTCATGTCTCCCATAAGACTTGCAGGTGACTCCCTTGTTTATCTGCCTCTACAATACCCCAATTTTCTTCCATTTCTTTGAGATGTTCCTCATTAATAAAGGTTCTCCCTATGACAATAACTTCCTTAATTGTCCGGTGCATCGTTTTGGTGCTTTTTCTTTTATCGTCTGAGTTGCACAGGAAGTACCGTGAAATCAAAAGAGATGTTCAGACTTCCCTAGCTTGCATGGGCTAAACATTACCAATGTACATATTTCAGAAATTTAATGCTATACAGGAAGTTCTTAGAGAACGATCAATGTTCTTGCTTTCCATAGTATGTTTTATTAAGATTTCTCAATCCCTTTATTTGATATTCTTTTGGGTGGCTAGGGGTTGTTCAATCAATCCCCCCACCTCAGCCTCCTGAGTACCTGGGATTACAGTTATGCATCACTGAGCCCAGCTTTCCTTGATATGTTTGATATATTCTTGGTATATTCTAACTATAAGCTTGCTATATTCATGGTATATTACGTCAGAATTATTATATCTGAAGACTTTTTTCTTCATAACGGTTGTGTCTATCAATTTTTATAAATATAATATTCACTCTTCTTTGAAAATAGGGTTATTATGATTATAGATTTTTTGTAGAATATTTTTGGATTGATTTCTTTTGTTTTAAATGCCACATAAATCCCATGTATTTTTCAGTTGCATTATTCTTCTGGTAATAAAATGTCATCAAGTCTTCCACTTTTGAAAATGACCAGTAATAAGTTGGCCACTTCCATTTTAAGTATTTTCTCATTTATACATAGGTTTTTATGTTTTAATATGATGCTTCCCCTGAAAGCATTTAGAATCAGCTCCTAGGCTCAAGTGATCCACTCACATTTGCCTTTCAAAGTGCTGAGATTACAGGCATGAGGCACCGTACCCAGCCCAATTATCTCCTTCTCATGTGACTTCCAGTCATAGAGAACTAAAACCTGACGGCCCAGATCCCAAAAGAGACTTCTGATTACCTTGCGTTTTCTCTTTTCCTCAAGATGTAGAAGAAGCCCTATGAACTCAAGCCCAATAACTTGATATAAACCTCCAAGGGCTTATCACCACAGCAGAAGGTGCATTGGGCTAGAACTTTCCCCAGAAAAGCTATTGCCTGCACTAAGAAAGTCTGGCAAAATATTTGGTTCGTGCATGCCCCTATATGAAAGGTAAGCAATATTGTGAACAATGTCACCAACCGCACTGACATATAAGCTTAAGAGCTTTAAGATGTATAACCAAAAGATTTTTCCCCCACCAATCTCATGAAAATCACTGAACCTTTAGAATTCAACTCTTGGCTCTTTACTTAAATACAATCTTTCATATTAGTGATTCTTTTTTCATTTTAGCCATTCCTCTTTTAAGATGCCTGACCTCCAGGACTCTAAAACAACTGACATTTGTCACCACTTCTCAAAGGATACTTCAATTGGTTTTATAGAAAAAAAAAAAAAAAACCAACAAAAGCCCTCAAGAGACTATTTCTTAGTCCCTTCTTTATCTCAAACAAGAGGTTTATGATCTTCTGTGAGTTGTTTAGCAATGAATAATATTCACATTAAACAAAAATCAGGATCGGGGGACTGACAATGTTGAACCCTCATCTCTCAGAAACCAGTAATGGGTGGCTGATGGAACTTTCTAACTAGAAATCTGACCTTAAATCAATCTTCTTGGCCCACAAAGGTGTTTCTTCAAATATGTTAGGATAACTGGAGTGGAAATGTAATTTACAGTCTGAGATTTAGAACATCACTTTTATTCCCCCAGGCATAAACAAACAACCCACTAAAACCCAATGGGTGACATTTTCTGGAAAAGATGTAGCAAGGTAGATGCGCAGAAGAAAAGAACTACACTATCAGGGTTCACCTGATGGATGCCATGCTCCGGTGATGACAAGACTGAAATTTGAGGTTAAAATACGAGGCCCTCTGAAGATCCTCACCAAATAATCCCCAGGTACACAGGTTGCAAACTTTAAGGAGGTATATTCACTCTCAAGTGCCAGCCTGTACTTGCACAACCCTGAGAGTAAGTGCCTCCTTATATCTGAACCCTAGCTACCTGCCTTGTTTCACCTTAACCCTGGAACTGACTCAGGTATCACTTCTCTGAGAAGGCTTCCTTGTTTATTCTCCCCATCATCCTGTCCCCCAACATGTACACACACCAGTCTGAATTAGGGGCTACCATGTGCTTACCTCTGCTGTAGTTCTTATCACATTGTGTTGCTATTGTCTATTTACTTATCTGCCTCCTTTAATAGACTATGAGCACCTTGAGGGCAGTAAGATGTGTTCTATGTCTCTGAATCCCTTATTTATGTCATTTAGTGGACACGCTCTACCTATTTACTAATGAATAAAAAGACATATAAGGGATCCTGAGAAAAGAGTAAGCTGGCCAGGTGCGGTGGTTCATGCCTGTAATCCCAGCACTTTGTGAGGCCAGGGCAGGTGGATCACCTGAGGTCAGGAGTTCGAGGCCAACATGGTGAAACCCAGTCTCTACTAAAAATAAAAAAGTAGCCAGGCATAGTGACACATGCCTGTAATCCCAGCTACTCGGGAGGCTAAGGCAGGAGAATCTCTTGAACCCGAGGCAGAGGTTGTGGTGAGTTGAGATCATGCCACTGCACTCCAGCCTGGGTGACAAGAGTAAGACTCCATCACAAAAAAAAAAAAAAAAAAAGTAAGCAAATTCTCTTAAGCCTATGTGGAAAACGAGCCTCTTTCTAGCTCATGGTGCTATGGTGACATTGCAAGCCATTTGCCTATGCTAAAACCTGTATGACTGGGAAGTCCATGAGGACAAGCTTTATAGCAGATGCTCAATAAAATGTTATTGAATGAATCAATTGGGCCTTAGGATATTCAGGTTCTAGTGGCAAATCTGGTACTATGTAGCTGTGTGGGAACTTCAACAATCACGTCCCTACCTCTGAATCTCGGTTTCCCCATCTGTTGAATTGAGGGATAAATTTGCTACTATTCTGTCTCTCTTTATCTCATTAGTTTATATAAAGTGCTTACAATGACACCTGCTATTTGGGAGCACTCTAGAAGTGTCTGCTTCTCTCGTTTAATCTACAAATCCCATTTTTAAAGCAAATTCTTACATGAAAGCCCAATATAAACCACTGTTTCATTTGATCATGAAAGGTGGGAGACACTGAAGATCCAAGGAGGACAGTTTGGAAAAGCTTGAGATCTGTCCTGGGGTTACAAAATGCTCGCTGATGTTATAAAGACTATGTAAAAATCAAGGCCCTGGGCTCTGCTATAGAGATTCTGATTCTTTTTTTTTTTTTTTTTTTTTTTTTTTGTTGAGACGGAGTCTTGCTCTGTCGCCCGGCCTGGAGTGCCGTGGCCGGATCTCAGCTCACTGCAGGCTCCGCCTCCCGGGTTTACGCCATTCTCCTGCCTCAGCCTCCCAAGTAGCTGGGACTACAGGCGCCCGCCACCTCGCCCGGCTAGTTTTTTGTATTTTTTAGTAGAGACGGGGTTTCACAGTGTTAGCCGGGATGGTCTCGATCTCCTGACCTCGTGATCCACCCGTCTCGGCCTCCCAAAGTGCTGGGATTACAGGCTTGAGCCACCGCGCCCGGCCGAGATTCTGATTCTTTAGGTATAAGGTAGGTCCTGTGACAGGATAAAAAAGATCCTCAGGTGACTTGGATATGAAGCTATATGAGAAATAATGAACTAAATACTATTTAAAGTCCCTGCCAACACGGACATTTTACAATCCTACATTTTCCTTTGGTTAATTTGGGAAATATATAATTTCAAACCAACACTGTTTTCCACAAATTACCTTCTACAATGTTCCTAGTAGAGTCAATAACAATGCATTATTGCGCACCAGCTATATGCCAGACACTGAGCTAAATGATTTACAGACACTCTCTGATATAAGTATTATCTGATTTGCTCCTCATGACCTTGTGAGGTGGATTATACTCCCGCACTATACTGATGAGGGAAACAGATGCTCAACAAGCTCAATTAATGTTGCCAAGATCCCATAGCTAACAAATAAAACTCAAATCTAAGGAGACCCAAGACTTCTTAGATATCTGGGATTTCCTTTGGTTACAGAGACATAGAGGTAAAGACAAGGCAATGCCAATTGAAGGCATAGATGTCTAACTCTAAAGCAGTGAAAGAAGTCACGGTCAGATCAATGACACATGGCCTCCCACTTGTCCTTGTTAGACACAAACTATTCACGGTAAGTCCTAGAGCAGATCATCAGGGGCAGGAACTCTTCAGAATCCTCAGGCTTTCTCCATGAGCTCTAGGAAGCACTGTCATTTCTGCTAAATAACGAGTACCTACAATGAGGTCAATGCTACTGAGTGACCTTTTGGAGCCAATAATGAAAAATTTTTTAATGAGAAGGCCCTCTGCATATATAATGTGAAATCCAAAAGGGTATCACAATTCCATCCAAAGTGGCTTTAAGCAATTTTTTTTTCCAGTGAAACAAGATGTGTTGACTCAGGGCCAGCAGTATTGGCAATAGGAGGGCATGGCACATTCTGCGTTCTCAGCTTCCAAAGCAACTGCTCTTTCCCAACAATAGCCTCCCAGTAGGGTCCCCAAGACTTTTTCTCAAAGCCTCCAGAGAGCCTCATCCTCAGCTGTTTGAGTGCTGGCTCTTCCTCTCACTACCACCACAATTCCCAGCTTTCGAAATGAGATTCAACAAGGACAATGACCATGACAGGCCAATGAATTTTCAAAACCTCTCTTAAGTCCTCAATAACGAAAGTCAGATCATTAAGTCAGCATCCCTAAAAGCAGTGGTCAAATGATAAGTAGGAGCTTCTGAAATTGGCAGGCAAATTATCACTGAGTTAAAGAGTTACTATAAATCATACATTAAGAAGCAAAAAGGTCAGGCACTGTGGCTCATGCCTGTAATCTCAACACTTTGGAGGCCAAGGTGGGTTGAATCACTTGAGGTCAGGTGTTTGAGACCAGCCTGGCCAACATGATGAAACCATGTCTCTATTAAAAATACAAGAGTTAGCCAGGCATGGTGGCGGGTGCTTGTAATCCCAGCTACTCAGGAGGCTCAGGCAGGAGAATCAGTTGAACCCAGGAGGCAGAGGCTGCAGTGAGCCCACTGATCTCCAGCCTGGGGAACAGAGCAAGACTCCATCTAAAAAAAAAAAAAGACCGAGTGTGGTGGCTGATGCCTGTAATCACAGAGCTTTGGGAGACCAAGGTGGTGGGAGGATAGCTTGAGCCCAGGAGTTCAAGACCAGTCTGGGTAAACAGAGCAAGACCCTGTCTTTCTTTCTTTTTTAAAAAAGCACCAAAGATGCCATAATCAGCAGCTCTGATGGGTCCCACAGACCCCCACAGGAACCTGGCATCACCAAGGAGTCGTTTTTCTTTTGTTTGTAAGTCATTATGCTCAGGCTCACACACCTTTTTTTCTGCATAGCGCTCATTGACATTTGTGGTGAGGTTCATGGGGTTAAGAGAATTAAGGCTCAAAGTTCAACATAAAGGAAGACATGAGAAAAGTCTCAGATCTGTTGGTGGCTTTGGTATAAATGGGCACCTGTTCAAAATCAGACCCTCATACCAGAAAAAGGAGCCATTTACGTAATTTCAGGTACCATGTATCTCCCAATCTTCCAACTGATAGGCAAGTAGCAGTTATTTTTAAAAAGAAGTACAAAATTATCTTACATGAATAATAATGTTGAAATACCTAACGTTCATTTAGACACTGTGCACACTCAGCATTATCTCATCCCCATTTTACAAGATAAGAAAAGTTAACACTTAGAGAGGTGAAGTTACTTGCCAAGGTTACAGAGCTATTAAGATGTAGAGGTAGAGTTCAAACTTGGGTTACTTGATTCCAGAGCCCATAATGTCAACTTTTAAATAAGTCATGCACTTGGACCTGGATAGACTTACTGAAGTAAAATAAAATGGAGTGAATAAGAAAATAATACAAATACAAATATCTGACTCACTGGTTACACAGTCACATTTAACCAGAACGGTCACCAATCTAAATCTAAAAAATGTTCACTGAAATATTACTTATAATAGTAAAAATTTGAAATAAGCTATATTTCCAAGAATAGCTAAATATTAAATGAAGTATAGCTCTCATAATAATGAAATTTGAATGTATCCATTATTCATTTACCAACATTTCATTGAACATCTACTATATGTCAGGCACTCCTTTATGTGCTGGGAAAACAGCAGTGAACAAAACAAGGCCATACGAACCACCCATAAAACTTGCGAAAAATTTTAAATTACATGGGAAAATGCTTATAATAAAATATCCGGTTAGAAAGATAATATTATATATTTAATATGAACTATACTGCATACAAAGAAAACAGATATATGTAGAGAAAAAGACTTAAAGGATAATACAAAAGTATGTCTAATATGCTATTTCTGTGCAGGAATATCTTCCTAAGTAACTTATACTTTTATGTATTATTAAAACTGACTACAATAGGCATTTATTAATAATAATACATTTTCACATTTTAGTTCCAGGGCTAATAAATATAACTGTGTTACTAACTTGTTCCAGTAACAATAGATCATTCATAATAGCTCTTTGGTTCAGTGTTCTCATCTAGCAAATGCTCTACACTAACCCTTTAACTCAGGAATCAGCAAACTTTTTCTTAAACGGCCAGAAGATAACTATTTTAGGCTTTGAGGACCATCCAGTGGTTGTCACTAACTACTCAGTGCTACTCTTGTGCCACAAAAATACCCATAGAAAATGCTTAAATAAGTGAATATGGGTATATTCCAATAAAACTTTATTTACAAAAGCAGGTGGTGAGCTGGAATGGGCCCAGGGCTTTGTTAACCGCTCCTCTTTACCTTCGTAACAAATAATACAAACACAAACTTCTTTTGACTTCTACTATATAACCTCCTCTTTTTAACATCTTTGATAGATATTAACCCCATTTTACGGAGGATAAAGACAGAAATATCTTGCCCAAGATTATACAACTAAAAGAGTGAGTTTTTAAATCCAGTTCCCAAGAGAGATGGCAAGCAACCTGTTCCTGATCAGTTGTAGACATACAAATGCTAATTTAACACTTTCTAGGGAAATCTGTTCCTTAGAAGAATCTAACTGACCATTTTGGGAAATAAACCCAAAAAAAATCCCCTTTTAATATATTCTTTAGAAAAATATACTTTAAAGAAAAGGTCGCTTACAGACGGTCTGAGTCAAAAACCTCAGTAGAAGTTTAAACGTATCTTTTGATTACTGTCGTGTGAAGGGGAAATGGGACTGGCAGGGAAAGTTTCCTTATCCTTCCTAATCAACCTCCCAGGGCCTTGGCATTGGACCACAGTGAATGAAGATATCCAAGTGCTCTGTATCCACAAATCAAAAAGACTACATGGTCTCAGGGTTGCCTCAACAGGTATGTGACCATATGTAGCTGAAGACTTACCAATATTAATTTCATCATCAGTCAGAGTGTCTCCAATGAAATCAAATTGAAATGACTGCAGCGTCTGGGAAAATTTCTGAACAGCAGAGGAATAATCTGCAAAGGAAGGGTAACAAGAGAAATGGTCAATAATGCTATGCTTTGATCTATTTCCTCATCTCTGTAAGAGCAGATAAAAGAAAACCAAAGGTAGGTGCTCTGAGCAGGTTGCAACTAGCATTTAATGAAATAAAACAAAAGATTAGATATGCAGTAGAAGAAAGTTTGAACAACTAGAATCACAAGAAGAAAGGATGGGGCATCTCAGTAAAGTCCTTAAAAGTTAGAGGACATGTTTTTTATCCTCAACACCTCTCCTCTTTGACCTGCTGTACTCAAAGCATGGAAGACATGAAACTACTTAGTTATACTCTTAGGAGGGTCTCCTTACACATTTCCTAAACCCCTATTATGGGCAATACACTAGAAGCTTTCCATTTTATACATGTGGAGTTCAAAGTCCCAGACCCAGGTGGCAAAGCTGGAAAGAGAAGCCAGGTGGTCTGTCTACTTCTCCAGAGCCCTATCCATGATGATACAGATACCACCTGGACATTTTATATGTTAACTAGATGACAGCCTGGGTTAGGATGCTATCTGGAAGACGAAGAGACTTAACTTATTCACAGAGTATTTATAAAGAGACCTAACCTAAGAAAGCAATGAATGAAAACAATCAGGGTGACATGGCCAAACAAATGCTTTTATTTTTGGTCAATGATTTTGAATTTTAGAATATATTTTAGTGTATAAGTTGATATAAAATTAAATCATGTTTAGCTATACTTTTGAGAAGTTATCTTTATTGAGACGTTTTAAATATGTCCCCACCAAAGGGTCCAACCCAAATTTTGACCCTTGTTGCACTCCAAGAGTGTTTCTAAGGCCAGCAGCATCATTACCTGGGAGGTGGAAGGAAATGCATATTTCCAAGCCCTACCCTAGACTTAATAAATTAGAAATTACACTTTTATACAATCCCCAGGGCATTCATATACTCTTTAACTTTGAGGCGCACTGATCTTACCAACTAAGCCAACCTGTTAGACCATATTCTAGGAAAGCTTAAGCTTGTTGCTGATTTTTGGCTCCCTTTTCCAATTTCTTCTTTCTCTCCCTAGTTTAATCACCCTTCTCATCCTGAATTTTCAAACCTATCATATGCATGGACTTACTGAGCCTGAGTATTTGCTCTCAGATCAAGGAAAATGGAGACAAAGCAAGCAATCGCGCTGAGTCCTTCTAATGAAAAGCTGTCATAGTTAAGCAAAAATACAATACAACAAGTTCAAGCATTTGGCTAAAACAAATTATATGCCAAAAATTTTATTAGCATTTTATCTTTGTCTTATTTTCAGAAATACTTATTTTCAGAATTTTAAGTCTTAATTCTTTGAACAAATCACTGAAAATAGTAATAATAACAATATTGACATTTTTACACAGACCAGGTTACCATGGCTTCTCACAATTTTGACAACCTAGAATCACATTTTCCACTACAAATCTAAGCCACATGAATGTAACAAGTGCATGCACACCCTTCAAATCCTTTCACAGTACATCAGCAACAAGAACACAAAACTGGCTCCATGTCTGGAAAACAATTGATTTTTTTCTGCTTTCCTTGGTTAGTAGTAAAAAAGGGCAAGCCCAGAATTCCCCATCTGCTCTCTGTTATGCTCAGGGAAATTAAATAAAAACATTTATTGTGTTGCTCTTCCACACCTACTAGTATTTCCTAAATATTATTTGAGCCAAGGAAGGAACAGTTATTAATTATTCCTCTTCTTAAAATTATCTCAAAATTTCAGAAACCACAAATACTACAATGTTCAACATTTATAGTATTTTGAAAATAAAGGCATGGAATAAGGAAGAAGTTGTATCTAGTCTCCCTTTTCATTATTTGTACCTATCTCTTCTTTTCTCCAGACTCTGGGCCTTTAAAACACTATATCTACAAAAGGCCTTGAAATTTTATGAGGAACTTTCCACAAACATTTCCATTTACTGCTCCCAACTACATAAAAGTAGGAAATACTGTCCTCACCTTAGAATCAAATTAACAAATGAAACAATGCACACAAATTCCATTCAAAAATATGAACAAGCGGCCAGGTGTGGTGGCTCACGCCTGTAATCCTAGTACTTTGGAACACCAAGGCAGGCAGATCACCTGAGGTCAGGAGTTTGAGACCAGCCTGGCCAACTTGGTGAAATCCCATCTTTACTAAAAATACAAAAATTAGCCGGGTGTGGTGGCGGGTGCCTGTAGTCCCAGCTACTTGGGGGTTGAGACAGGAGAATCACTTGAACCTGGGAGGTGTAGGTTGCAGTGAGCCGAGATCACATCACTGAACTCCAGCCTGGGAGCCTGGGTGCCAGAGCGAGACTCCATCTCAAAAAAATCAAAAACAAAAACAAAAAAGAACGAGCACAAATTCACAGCTCTTCTTGAAACAAGTTCCAGGTTCCCATATATTTGTCCCTTGTGCTGAGAAAAGTCCTGGAAGAGACTCATATATTTTAGACAAATAAGTGAAGTGGATGACTTCTAGACTACAAAAAATCCATAGATAACCTAGAAATGCTTGTCATGTGTGACACATTTAATTCCTCATCATCTTAAAATTCACTACATCACTCCAAACAATGTGAACTCATCATTTTATCCTCCCCATCCCCGTCCACTCTGCCACTATGTCAATATTTTTCAGTCCAGCTTTCAGGGTCCTCTCTCCATCACCTTACTTATGTATGTGTCTTCCACAATTTCTTCACTTCACCTTTCCCTTACACATTATAGAATGTAGTTGGATAGTGCTTTTTAGGCACTTTGAACTTTAAGGGAATGATGTAGAATATGAACAAGATTAATTAATTAGTGTAGACACCTGTTTTTCATCACAATACTTTTCAAGTTTCATGAAAATAGAATCATACAAAATAGACTCATTTAGGTCTACACAATGTTTTAAAATTCATCCATGTTATTGCTTGTATCAGTAATTTATTGTTTTTGTTGCTAAGTAACACTCCGTTTTGTAAATATACCACAATGTGTTTATTTATCATTTCTTCATGGACATCAGTGTTTATTCCAGTTTTTCACCATTGTGAATCAAGTTTCGATGAAAATTCATGCACAAGCCTCTTCAGGACTTACGTTTTCATTTCTCCAATGCATGGGTTACATGGTAAATTGGTAAGTATACATAACCTGAGTGCCACATTTAGCTAAAAAGAAATCAAGAGCCAGGTGCGGTGGCTCATGCCTGTAATCCGAGCACTTTGGGAGGCCAACGCGGGCAGATTACTTGAGGTCAGGAGTTCAAGACCAGCCTCGCTAACATGGTGAACCCCATCTCTACTAAAAATACAAAAATTAGCCAGGCATGGTGTCATGCACCTGTAGTCCCAGCTACTTGGGAGGCTGAAGCAGGAGAATCACTTGAACCCGCGAAGCAGAGATTGCAGTGAGCCGAGATCCTGCCACTGCACTCCAGCCTGGGCAACA
>NW_012115333.1:3604970-3611162 GCF_000951035.1 Colobus angolensis palliatus | reverse complement strand
AGACTCCGTCTCAAAAAAAAAGAAAAGAAAAAAGAAAAAAAAAGAAAGAAAGAAAGAAAAGAAATTTAAAAAGCAATCACAGTGGGTTGCAGTGGCTCATGCCTTTAATCTCAAAGCACTGGGAGGCCAAGGCAGGAGGACTGCTTGAGGTCAGGAGTTTGAGATCAGCCTGGGCAATATAGTGAGACCCTGTCTTCACATAAAAAAATTTTCTTTAAATGAGCTATGCATGGTGGTGCAAGCCTGTAGTCCTAGCTACTTGAGAGGCTGAGGTGAGAGGATTGATTGAGCCCAGGAGTTCAAGGCTACATTGAGCTATGATCATGCTATTGCACTCCTGCCTGGGTGAAAGTGAGACCCTGTATCTTAAAAATATAAAAATTTTTAAAAAGAAAGCAATCACATTTACAATAGCTACAAAAAAATGAAATACCTAGGAATAAATTTAACCAAGGAAGTAAAAGATCTACACATGGAAAACTATAAAACACTGAAGAAGGAAAGTGAATAGGATGCACAAAAATAAGGAAAAGACATCCCATGTTCAAGAATTTTAGAAGTTAATATTGTTAAAATGAACATACTACCCAAAACAATCTATACTTCAATGCAATCCCTAGCAAAATGCAAAGGGCATTCTTCAGAAATATCAAAACAAATGCTACAATTTCTCTGGAATCACAAAAGACCCCAAAAGCAGTATATCAAAGAGATATCTACATCATTTTTATTGCAGTACCTATTCACAATGCCAAAATATGGAATCAACCTAAGTGTTCATCAATATATAAATGAATAAAGAAAATGGATCATGCACAGTGGCTCACGCCTGTAATCCTAGCACTTTGGGAGGCCAAGGCGGGTGGATCACTTAATGTCAGGAGTTTGAGACTAGCCTGACCAACATGGTAAAACTCCATCTCTACTAAAAAAATACAAAATTAGCTAGGTGTGATGGTGCTTGCCCGTAATCCCAGCTACTTGAGAGGCTGAGAATGTGCGGTTTAGTTTCAAGAATCACTTGAACACAGTAGACGGAGGTTGCATTGAGCCGAGATCACGCCATTGCACTCCAGCCTGAACAACAAAAGCGAAACTTCATCTCAAAAAAGAAAGAAAGAAAGAAAGAAAGAAAGAAAGAAAGAAAGAAAGAAAGAAAGAAAGAAAGAAAGAAAGAAAGAAAGAAATATACACAGTGAAATACTATTCAGCAATTAAAAAGCATGAATCCTGGCATTCATGGCAACATGGATGAGCCTTGAAAATATTATGTTAACTAAAATAAGCCAGGGACAAGAAAGATAAATACCACATGCTCTTACTCATATGTGGGAGCTAAAAAAGCTGATCTCATAGAAGTAGAGAATAGAGTAGTGGTTACTAGAGGCTTGGAAGGGTAGGGAGGAGGAGGGGATAAAGAGGAGTTGGTTAGGCCTGTCTCAAAGAAACAAAGAAGAGTTGGTTAATGTATACAAAATTATGGCTAGATAGAAGAAAAAGTTCCACTTTCTATTGCAATACAGTGTGACTATAGTTAACAATATTTTATTGTATATATTCAAATAGTTAGAAAATAGGATTTTGAATGTTCCCCAGACAAAGAAATGATAAATATTTTAGGTCATGCTAATTACTCTGATTTGATCATTACACATTATGTACATGTATTGAAATATCACACTGCATCCCATAAATATGTACAAATATGTATCAAATAAAAATATTTTTATCAATCCTTTATAAAATAAATGACCTTTTTTTTCCAAATGTGATTATACCATTTTGCATTCTGCAGGAGAATTGCAGATGATCCACATACTTGCCAATACCTGGTTATTATTTATTTATTTATTTTCATTTTAGTCATTCTAATGGGTGTGTAATAGTATCTCACTAGTTTTAATTTGCATTTTCCTGGTGATTAATGATATGAATATCTTATAAATTTATTGAGTATTTGCATATCTTTTTTCCAAGAAGGGTCTATTCAAATCTCTTGCCCATTTTATAATTGAGTTGTCTTATTACTAAACTATAAGATTTCTTTATGTATTCTGGAAACGAGTCTTTTGTCAGATAAATGTATTGCAAATATTATTTAAATTAACAAAGGGCTTAGCATTCTTTAAATTAACAAAGGGCTTAGCAATCTGAATACTGTTTATTTAATTTTAAAAAGACTGAATCTCTATAAGAACAGTGACCTTTCTGGTATATTAAGGTAGCCTAATCGAAGCACCATCTCCATCTCTGCAGTAACACTGAAAACCCACAGTCACAAAGCTACAACAGCTGTGAAAATCAACAGCTTAGCAGCCACTAGAGCAGGCAGAATGTGGTTGAAGTTTCACAAGGCCCTACCCCCAGAAAATTGCCATCCAGTTTAACATGTCCTATAAGCTCTATACTCAAAATTTGTCTTAGTTTGTTCTGACTTAAAGTTCATTCTGTGAAAATAACACCACTATTGGGGAATTTGTCAAAAATAGTCATCTGAAATAGTTTAAGATTATGGTGACCTGAAGCAGTGTGACAAGCTGAAATTAACAGGAGGCTGACCAAAACACTTGGTAAAACAAAAATAATTATTTAAATAAAATCGAAGAACATCCCAGGCTTGGTGGCTCATTCCTATAATCCCAGCACTTTGGGAGGCTGAGGCTGGAGGATGACTTGAGTCCAAGAGTTCGAGACTAGCCTGAGCAACATAGTGAGACCCCCATCTCTAGAAAAAATAAAAATAAAAAATAGCCAGGTGAGGTAGTGTATGCCTGTGTTCAAAGCTACTCAGGAGGTTGAAGTGGCAAGATTGCTTGAGCCCAAGAGATCGAGGCTGTAGTGAACAGTGATCACACCTACACTGCAGTCTGAGTAACGGAGACAGACCCCATCTCAAAATAATAACCATAATAATTTTTTAATGGACAATGACATGCCCATGGGGGCTTTGAAAAGTTGCAGTGTAAAATCTAGAAAGACATGGGTCATAAAAAAGGATATGTGCATGTTCCAGGCTATGCATAGGCATGAAAGATTTAAGAAGCTCCTAATCTCTCACCTCTTGCTTAGCCTTGAAGTTCTGCACAAGCAGGAAGAGAAAGATAAGGCATAATGGTCATCTGCCTAGGTGAATGTTGTTGAAAGCATATCCCAATTCACACAATGACCAGCAGCAAAAGCTCAAGGCTTATTGGTTCAAAGTATTTAAATTAAATCATTGTTCAATCATTAGCTGCCCACTAAACAAACCTACCAGAGGCTTCAGTGGTTTCTAACAAAGAATACACACTTTATATAATTAGTCCAAAAAGTCAATAAATAAGCAAACTATAACAAACAATCACCCTGGGGAACGGAAAAAATCTAATTTCCAGAGTTGCCACATGATTTTATATGTTCACTTTTCAACAAAAAATTATGAGACAGACTAAGACACAGGAAACAATAGTCCATGCTCAAGGGGATACCATGCCTAAGAACTAAGGAAAGACTGAAAACAATGTCTTACCAAAGAGAAAATATCAATAAAATAATAATTTTAAAAGAACCAATTAAAACATATAGGTAGTGAGGGAGCTGCTGAATAAATTCTTCCACTGTTCAGTCCCCAGCTGGATAGTTCTCAGTAATATTTCATAAGGCTCTTCAGAGGCTACAGCAGGATTAAACTAGTTGTCTGAGCATTGGCCAACTCAATAATGCATCAAAATATTGGCTTTTCCTCCTTTCCCATTTCACTGCTTTTTCACTCCCTGCATTGATCATTTCCTTTGTCCCTCACTCTTGCTTCCACTTAAACTACCTCTGCTCCCAAGCCTCTGCGTCAAGTTCTCTCTGCTTTAAGGGGGAAGCCAGGTAAAGATAATGAGCTCTTCATTACTGGAGCTGACTATTACTCATTACTGGAGCAAATGTTAGAAAAAGATTCTAGGCATTAGATTATAAGAAACTTTATTGAAAGATTGGGGAGGAATCAGTAACTAACTGGAATGGGAAGTTGGGAGATAAAAAGAAGGGAAGCAAGGATGAAGGAGGAGGAAAATACGTGAGCTGCTTCAGAGAAAAGATAATCTTTTCTTATCCATAATCTCAAAACCTAAAATAATGTCTAGTATAAAGTAGGTCCTCAATGTTAGCCAAATTAATGCATGACTTTAAAAGAATAAATCAACTTTTTTAATTTCTAAAGGTCTAATTTAATAGATTGAAGCTATCCAAAAAATTAAATCTACTTTTTCTCCAAATTCATCTTCTTTTCTTAAAACAGGGTCTCATTGTGTCGCCCAGGCTGGAGTGCAGTGGCATCACAGCTCACTGCAGCCTTGACCTCCCGGGCTCAAGTGATCCTCCCATCTTAGCCTCCCAAGTAGCTAAGACTACAAATACATACCACTCCACCCAGCTAATTCCTAAAATTTTTTGTAGAGACAGACTCTTGCTTTGTTTCCCAGGTTGGTCTTGAAGTCCTGGCTTCAAGTAATCCTCCCACTTCAACCACCCAAAGTGATGGGATTACAGGCATGAGCCACCGCACCCAGCTTCCAAATCCACTTTAATATATAAGCAGTTTACTGCCATTTCAGAGGTCCCAGGAATATTAAATAAATGTTGCAAAAATTTAGCACAGCTTACAGTTTCATTACTATAGCTGTATTACATTAGGAATTTATAGAGTGGGTCAGACGTGGTAACTCACGCCTGTAATCCCAGCACCTTGGGAAGCTGAGACATGCGGACTGCCTGAAGCTCAGGAGTTCAAGAGCAGCCTAGGCAACATTGTGAGACCCTGTCTCTACCAAAAAAAAAAAAAAAATAGCCGAGCGTGGTGGTGTGCACCTGTAGTCCCAGCTACTCAGGAGACTGAGGCAGGAGAATTGCTTGAGCCCGGGAGGCAGAGGTTGTAGTAAGGTGAGATCACATGCCATTGCACTTCAGCCTGGGTGACAGAGCGAGACCCTATGTCAAAAAAAAAAAAAAAAAAAAGGAATTTATAGCGAGTGGATATACGAAACTCCATGTGAATTGTGCCAGTAATCCATTATGCCATAAAAGCTGCATAAGGATAACCTACAGAAAATTGTTCTGAGATATTAGTGCCAAAGGTACAGATCAACCCAGGGAGTGGAAAAAGGGTATATCAAGAAAAGGAAATAATGAAGCCCAAGTCCTAATTAGTTTCCACTTATAGAGGAGACAAATGACAATGCAACATGTATAGAACAGGAAAACATGCATAAAATGTTATCTACAAGTACAGGTATATATATTTACCTGCATTGTGTATAACTCCATTTGCACCTAGTTTTTAATTGGGATGAAACTTAGGTAGCTAAGTTTCAATATGACTCAAAACTTCAAGGATGCAACTCTACTTCTAAAGTAGATTACACAATAAAAATACCCAAGGGATTCCTAGGCTTTGTGGTTTTGACTACTTTTGTTTTAAAATAAAAAATGTTCGCTTAACACATGCATCCCTTTATACTTATGGATTTATTAGTTTGAATGAATCATAACCTGGTAAGGTTGGGTGCCTTTCCAAAGCAAAATGAGGTAGTGGAAATACCACTAAGACAGGAGTTTTAGTCTTGCCTCTGGAACAAATCAGTTTTGTGAGTTTGGGCAAGTTAACTTGCCTCCCTGGGCCTCAATTAATCAAAAACAAAGAATGCTACTACTTACCAGTTACTGTGGCTTCCCTTTAGTTCCTACAGTTGTGAAAGAAACATATCATCTACCTCATTGGCTTGTCGGGGGATCAAAATAAAATGGCATGGTGAAGTGCTTTCACAAAAAATAAATTGGCTGGGTAAGGCAGTGGCTAATGCCTGTAATCCCAGCACTTTCAGAGGTTGAGGTAGGCAGATTACTCGAGCTCAGGAGTTTGAGACCAGCCTGGCCAACATGGTGAAACCCTGTCTCTACCAAAAATACAAAAAATCAGGCAGGCGTGGTGGTGTGTGCCTGTGGGTCTAGCTACTCAGGAGGCTAAGGTGGGAGGATAGCTTGAGCTCAGGAGGCAGAGGTTGCAGTGAGCTGAGATCAGGCCATTGCACTCCACCTTGGGTGATAGAGTGAGACCCTATCTCAAAGAAGAAAGAAAGAAAAGAAGAAAGAAAGAAAGAAGAAAGAAAAAGAAAGAAAGAAAGAAAGAAAGAAAGAAAGAAAGAAAGAAAGAAAGAAAGAAAGAAA
>NW_012115333.1:3595928-3604920 GCF_000951035.1 Colobus angolensis palliatus | reverse complement strand
AGAAAGAAAGAAAGAAAGAAAGAAAGAAAGAAAGAAAGAAAGAAAGAAAGAAAGAAAGAAAGAAAGAAAGAAAGAAAAACGGGGTCGCACTCTATTGAGGAGGCCAATCTCGAACTCCCGTGCTTAAGCAATCTTCCTGCCTTGGCCTCCCAAAGTGTTGGGATTACAAGTGTGAGCCACTGCACCCAGCCTGGTTCTTGCATTTTTAAAGGGTTATAGAGCCCTTTGAGAATATAAAAAATACTTTCTTCCCAGAAAGATGTATGTAACACAAACTTCTGTACAATCTCTACAGCCCCAGATACCCTGAGAAATCCATGTTAAGAACCAATAAACAAGATAATCCTCAAGGTCTCTTCTCTTTAACACTCTTGAGTGTATGTTTTTCCTTTTGAAAATGAGTAAATGAAGTAGCCACTCTATAAATCAGATTGATTTAACCAAAATATCTTCCTCCTAATCCAAATACATAAAAATACTGGGTAAAAAGGCAACAAACGTGTGTATTTTTAAAATACATAGCAAACTGAGAAAGCAAGAAAAAGAAGCTCCCAAGTACTAGAAATGAAGAACAAATTCAAAGCCACAACAGTATCAGAACTAGATATACTCCGTTCTCATTATTTACGGATTCTATATTTGCAAATTTGCCTAGTCAATAAAATGTATTTGCAACACCAACATCAATACTTACGACACTTTGTCCACTCATTCATGGACATGCAAATAGCTATGAAAAATGTGAGTCACCAACATATACATTCTGAGCTTGAAAAGGGGGATACTGCCTTCTTGTTTCAGCTCTCATACTATAAACCATTATCCTTTTCCTGGTTTATTTAGCGTCACGTTTGTCACATTTTTCTACTTCTTGTTGATAGGTTAGCTGTTTAACATGGCCCCTTAGCATAGTGCTGAAGTACTATCTGGTGGTCCTAAAGGAAAGAAGGCTGAGACATCCTTACAGAGAAAACAAGTATGTGCTAGATAAGCTTCGTTCACTCACAGATTATAGTGCTGTTAGCTATGAATTCAATGTTAATAATCAACTACATATATGATAAAATAAGCGGTCTTTAAACAGAAACACATGTAAAACAAATTTATGTACTGACTGACTGCTGAAAATGTGGAAAAGCTCACAGGTACCTAACCCTTTATTTCCTCTAGGAGAAATGGTTCAGTATTCACTAACTACATGTTTACATTGACTTTACAGAGCATAACTACCATGAATAACAAGAATTGACTGTATGTGGTAGTTGGAATTTTATCAGCAGGCAAAGGGACATTACTTAGGAGCTGGGAGCTTGGAATGAGGTCCCTTCATGAGGTCTATTGGCATACGACACTGTAGGAAAACACTAGAGAGTCTCCCATTGTGGTAAAATAAAGTTATCCAGAACCACAAGCTTATGCTAATTAGAGTTCAAGTTTATACTGCTCACAAAGGTTTCTAAAAATTAATTTTAAAACTAATCCTGAACCAGCACCAAGCAAGCTCTAAGAAGAGGCAAAAGAAAAACTGCCCCATAAGAAAACCTCTATAACCCAGGGCACAAAAAGCAACTGCCACCCAGAACTTCACAGTTGAAAATTATAAACCACACTAGGAAACCGACATGAGAGCCAGACAGTAGTCAAGGCAAATAAGTGGGTTTTCTTCTGTAAGATCTAGGATTATATCACACTCCAAAAAGTATTTTTAAATAGGAATAATTTAAATATTCAAAAAATAGGAAAAATTAGAATCCATATACCAGTCACAGATTATCTCAAAAGAAACAAGAATCAGAATGACAGCCATTTGCTCGACAACAATAACACTGCCAAAAAATGGATTATTGGTTTTTACTTGCTAAGAGAAAATAACCATCAACATACTAGTAGCAAACTAGAAAACAGATCTGAAGAAATCATCCAGAGCACAGCAACGGGAGAAAAACAGCTGCAAAATATAAAAGAAAAATTAGGAGATAAGGCTAGGAAAAGAGGCACTGATAGGAAAACCCAAATAAGGGAATAAAAGGCATGGGGGAGGCCAGGTGCCATGGCTCACGCCTGTAATTCTGGCACTTTGAGAGGCCAAGGCTAGCAGATTGCTTGAAGCCAGGAGTTTGAGACCAGACCCAGCAACAACGTGAGAAGTCGTCTCTACTTCGTCAAAAAAAAAAAAAAAAAGATTATTTAAATTAGCCAGGAATGGTGGTGCATGCCTGTAGTCTGCAGCTAAGGTGGTTAGGGGGAAGCTGAGCCCGAAGGATGGCTTCAGTCTGGGAGGTCAAGGCTTGCAGTAAGCCATGATAGTGCCACAGCAGTCCAGGCTAGGCAACAGAGCAAGATCCTGCCCCCGCCCCCAAAAAAGAAAGAAAAAGAACAAAATGGGAATATCAACAAAGAAATTATAAAACAAAATGGATATTATATATTGAAAAGGGCAATTCACATAGAATACACAGGAATTACAAACATACAAGCAACAAACATAAAATCCCCAGAATACATGAAGCAAAGGTGTTTGTTTGTTTGTTTGTTTGTTTTGAGATGGAGTCTCGCTCTGTCACCCAGGCTGGAGTGCAGTGACACAATCTGGGCTCACTGCAACCTCCACCTCCCGGGTTTAATCAATTCTCCTGCCTCAGCCTCCCGAGTAGCTGGGATTATAGGCAACTGCCACCACACCTGGCTAATTTTTGTATTTTTAGTAAAGACAGGGATTCACCATGTTGGCCAGGCTGGTCTTGAACTCCTGACCTCAGGTGATCCACCCACCTCGGCCTCCCAAAGTGCTGGGATTACAGGCGTGAGCCACCATGCTCGGGTAATTTTTTTGTATTTTTAGTAAAGACAGGGATTCACCATGTTGACCAGGCTGGTCTCGAACTCCTGACCTCAAGTGATTCACCCACCTCGGTCTCCCAAAGTGTTGGGATTACAGAAAAAAAAATTTTTTTTTTTTTTTTTTGAGACAGGGTCTCATTCTGTTGCCCCAGTTGGAGTATACTGGCACAATCTCAGCTCACTGCAGCCTCAAGCAATCCTCCCACCTCAGCCTCCCAAGTAGCTGGGACTACTGGCATGTACCACTAGGCTCGGCTAATATATATATTTTTTTTTTTTTTTTTTTTTTTGGAGAGACAGGTCCCCACTATGTTGCCCAGGCTGGTCTGAAACTCTTGAGTTCAAGGAATCCCACATGCCTAGGCCTCCTAAAATGCTGGGATTACAGGTGTGAGCCTGTGCTCCCAGACAATAACTCACTCTTAAACAACCAATGAGTCAAATAAATCACAAGATAAAATAGCAAGTATCTTGAGATAAATGAAACCACAAACACAACATAATTTTCAAGACATATGGCATGCAGTAAAAGTAGTACTGAAAGGGAGATTTATAGCTGTAAATGCTTACATAAAAAATCAAGAAATTGGCCGGGCGCGGTGGCTCAAGCCTGTAATCCCAGCACTTTGGGAGGCCGAGACGGGCGGATCACGAGGTCAGGAGATCGAGACCATCCTGGCTAACACGGTGAAACCCCGTCTCTACTAAAAATACAAAAAATTAGCCGGGCGAGGTGGCCGGCGCCTGTGGTCCCAGCTACTCGGGAGGCTGAGGCAGGAGAATGGCGTGAACCCGGGAGGCGGAGGTTGCAGTGAGCTGAGATCCGGCCACCGCACTCCAGCCTGGGTGACAGAGCAAGACTCCGTCTCAAAAAAAAAAAAAAAAAAAATCAAGAAATGTCTTCAATCAGTAATCTAACTTTATACCTTAAGAAACTTGAAAAAGAGAAAACTAAACATAAGATAGTAGAAGAAAGAAAATAAAAAATAGTTTCCAGATCAATAAAATAGACAATAGAAAAACAATAAGGAAAATCAATGAAACCAAAAGATCAAAGAGATCAACAAAACTGACAAACTTTTAGCTAGATTGAATAGGAAAAAATAGAGATGACATAAATTATTAAAATCAGGAATAAAATTAGGGACCGAGCACGGTGGCTCATGCCTATAATCCCAACATTTACGGAGGCCAAGGCAGGAGGATTACTTGAGTCTAGGAGCTCAAGACCAATCTGGGCAACAGAGTAAGACTCACATCCACCAAAAAATAAAAATTAGCTGGGTGTGGTGGTGCATGCCTGTAGTCCCAGCTACTTGGGAGGCTAAGGCAGGAGCATTACGTGAGCCCAGGAGCTTGACGTTGCAGTAAGTGATGATCCTGCAACTGCATCGTGGGCTGGATGACAAAGCAAAACGCTGTCTCAAAAAAAAAAAAAAAAAAAAAAAAAAAAAAAGGTACTCAACATCATTAATCATTAGAGAAATGCGAATCAAAACTATAATGAGATACCATCTCACCCCAGTTAAAAAGGCTTTTATCCAAAGGCAGGCAATAATAAATGCTGGCGAGTATGTGGAAAAGGGGAAACCCTCATACACTGTTGGTGGGAATGTAAATTAGTACAACTACTATGTAGAACAGTTTGGAGCTTCCTCAATAAACTAAAAATTGAGCTACCATATGATCCAGCAATCCTACTGCTAGGTATATACCCAAAAGAAAGGAAATCTGCATACCAAAGAGATAACTGCACTCCCATGTTTGTTACAGCATTCTAAGTGTCCATCAACAGATGAATGGATAAAGAAAAAGTGGTATATATACCAAGTCATTCACGAATACCACAAACGAGATCTGATCATTCTTTTTTATGGCTGAATAGTACTCCATTCGACCACAAAAAGGAATGAAATCCTGTCATTTCCAACAACATGGATGGAACTGGAGATTGTGTTAGGCGAAATAAGCCAGACACAGACAGACAAATTTCACATGTTCTCACTTATTGGTGGGAGCTAAAAATTAAAACAATTGAACTCATGAAGGTGGAGAGTTGAAGGATGGTTACCAGAAGCTGACAAGCGTAGTGGGGAGTGAGGGAAGAGAGTAAGAATGGTTAATGGGCACAACAATATAATTAGAATGAATAAGATCTAGTACTGAATAGCACAACAGTGTAACTATAGTCAACAACAATTTATTGTATATTTTATTTTATTTATTTATTTATTTATTTTTTTTGAGAGGGAGTCTCGCTCTGTCGCCCAGGCTGGAGTGCAGTGGCCAGATCTCAGCTCACTGCAAGCTCCGCCTCCCGGGTTTATGCCATTCTCCTGCCTCAGCCTCCCGAGTAGCTGGGACTACAGGCGCCCGCCACCTCGCCCGGCTAATTTTTTATTTTTTTTATTTTTTTTTTATTTTTTAGTAGAGACGGGGTTTCACCGGGTTAGCCAAGATGGTCTCGATCTCCTGACCTCGTGATCCGCCCGTCTCGGCCTCCCAAAGTGCTGGGATTACAGGCTTAAGCCACCGCGCCCGGCCTATTGTATATTTTAAAATAACTAAAAGAGTATAACTGGTTTACAATACAAAGAAATGATAAATGCTTGACATGATCGAATACCTCATTTACCTTGATGTGATTATTAATCATTATATGCCTGTATTAAAATATCTCATGTACCTCATAAATATATATACCTATTATGTACCCACAAAAAATTTAAAAAATTAAATCTTTTAAAAAAGAAAAGAGAGGACATTACTACTAATTTTACATGAATCAATAGGATTATAAGAGAATACTATAAACAATTGCATGTCAACCAATTGGATTGCCTAGATGAAAAGGACAAATTCCTAGTAACACACAACCTACAAAAACTGAATAACAAAAAAAACAGAAAAACTGAATAAATGAATGCCATTAGGAGATTGAATCAGTAATCAAAATCCTCCCAACCAGGCCAGGCACAGTGGCTCACGTCTGTAATCCCAGCACTTTGGAAGGCTGAGGCAGGTAGATCACTTTAGGTCAGGAGTTTGAGACCAGCCTGACCAACAAGGTGAAACCCCATCTCTACTAAAAATACAAAATTAGCTGGGCGTGGTGGTGCATGCCTGTAATCCCAGCTACTTGGGAGGCTGAGGCAGAAAAATTGCTGGAAACCAGAAAATGGAAGTTGCAGTGAGCCGAGATCGTGCTATTGCACTCCAGTCTAGGCAACAAGAATGAAACTCCATTTCAAAAAAATAAATAAATAAATAAATAAAAATTTTAAAAAGCCCTGGACCAGGTGGTTTCACTGTTGAATTCTACCAAAAATTTAAAAAACAATAACACTAATACTTCTCAAACCCTTCTAAAATATTCAGATACCAAAGCTAGAGAAAAATACTACAAAAAAAAGAACATCCTGGCCAGGCATGGTGGCTCACACTTGTAACTCCAGCACTTTGGGAGGCCAAGGCAGGCGGATCACCTGAGGTCAGGAGTTCAAGACCAGCCTAAGCAACATGATGAATCCCTGTCTCTACCAAAAATACAAAAATTAGCTGTACATGGTGGCACATGCATATAGTCCCAGCTACTCGGGAGGCTGAGGCAGGAGAACCACTTGAACCCAGGAGGTGGAGGTTTCAGTGAGCCAAGATTGTGTCACTGCACTCCAGCCTGGGAGATAGAGCAAGAATCCATCTCAAAAATAATAATAATAATAAGAGAGAGACACAGAGAGGGAATCAATCAATATTACATGTCATTTAATAAAAACAAAGGGAAGCCTGTCATGGTCATGTGCATCTGTATTCCCAGCTACTTGGGAGACTGAAGCAGAAGGATCATTTGAGCCAAGGAGTTCAAGCCTGCAGGGAGCTATGATCACACCACTGCACTCCAGCCTAGGTGATCTAGGTGACAGAGTGAGACCCAGTCAGAAGACAGAAAAGAAAGGGAGGAAAAGGAAGAAAGGAAGGAAAGAAAGAAAGAGAGGGGGAGAAACAGGTAGGGAAGGAGGAAGGGACAGAGAAAGACAGAAAGTAAGAAAGAAACATACTCATCTCGATTTATGCGAAGTCATTCTACACATTTCATTTGATGAAATTCAACACATTTCATATTAAAACAAACAATAAACTATGAGTAGAAGATCATTACCTCAACATGATAAAGGTCATATATGAAAAACCCACAGCTAATATCATACTCAATTATTAAAGTCTAGAAGCTTTACCACTTCTATTCAACACAGTATTGGAAGTTCTAGCCATAGCAATTCAACAAGTAAAGTAAATAAAATGTAAATTTAAATTGTAAAGGAAGAAGTAAAATTATCTTTATTTGCCAATGACATGAACTTACATACAGAAAATTCCTAAAATTCACAAAAAATATTATTAGAGCTAATAAATGAATTTAGAAGTTACAGGACACAAAATCAACACACACAAAAAAGTTGCATTTCTATACACTAAAAAATTAACAATTAGAAAAATTAAGAAAATAATTCCATTTACAGTAGTGTCACAAAAAATAAAATACATACGAATAAATTTAACCGAGGAGACAAAAGACTTGTACAATGAAAACTACAAAGCATTAATGAAAGAAATTAAAGACAGAAATAAATGCAAAGACATCTGTGTTCATGGATTAGAAGACTTAATATTATTATAATGGCAGTCTCATAACCTGGTCTCTAAATAAATAAATAAAAATAAAAATAAAAAAATAAAAACAGGAATGGTTATATTAATATCAGATAAAGCAGACATCAGAGCAAATAAATTAATAGTGATACAGAGGGACATTACATAATGTTAAAAGTGCCAATCCACCAAGATGATATAGCATACAAATGTGTATGCACAAAACAACAGATGTTCAAAATACAGAAAGCAAAGACTGACAGAACCATAAGAAGAGACAAATATACAATTATAATAGGAGACCTCAACAGTCCTCTTTCAACAACATATAAAACTAGACAGCAAGGTTATAGAACAACTAAGCAACACCATCAGTCTACAGGATCTAATCAAAATTTATAGAACACCCCACCCAAAATTAGCAGAATAGACATTCTTTTCAAGCATCCATGATATATTACTGATATAGACCATTATATTAGTTTTCTATTCGCTGCCATAACAAATTACCACAAACTTGGTGGTTTAAAACAATACAAATGTATTATCTTACAGTTCTTGAGGTCAAACCTCAAAATGGGCCTCACTGGGCTACAATCAGTGTCAGCAGGTCTGTGTTCCTTCTGGAGGCTTTTGGTGAGAATCTCTTTCTTTGCCTTTCCCAGCCACATACATTACTTGGCTCTTGACCAAAGATTTCTCCATCTTGTACGTCAGCAATGTCAGATCAAGTCCTTATGACACCTCCACCACTCTGATTCTCTCTTTCCTGCCTCCCTCTTCAATGTATAAAGACCATTGTGAAAACATTGGGCACAATTGGCTAATCCAAGATATGCTCCACATCTCAAAATTAGGCCTTCAGCAAACCTCATTACATTTGCAACCTTAATTCCCTTTTGCCGTGCAATATAACATTTATAAATTTCAGTGAGTAGAATGTGGACGCCTTTGAAGGGCTATTATTCTGCCTACCACAGCCATATTCTGAGCCATAAAGCCAACCTCAAAAAAAGTTTTTTTAATTTCAGTTCCACAGGGAATATTCTGTGGTCAGAATGAAATCAAACTAGAAATCAGTAACAGGAGCAAGCCTCTAATCCCAGCACTTGAGGGGGCTGAGGCGTGTGTATTGCTTGAGCCCAGAAGTTCGAGAAAGGCCTGGGCAACATTACAAAGTCCCATCGCTACAAAAAATACAAGAAATTAGCCCGGCGTGGGAATGCGTGCCTGTAATCCCAGCTACTCAGGAGGCTGAGATGGGAGGATTGCCCGAGCCCAGAAGGTCGAGGCTGCAGTGAACTGTCATAGTGACAATGCTATGCAGCCTGGTCAGCAGAGTGAAACTGTTTAAAAAAAAAAAAAAAAGGAGAGAGAAAAGGAGGAAGAAGAAGAAGAAGAAGGAGGAGGAGGAGGAGGAGGAGGAGAAGGAGGAGGAAGAAGGAGAAGGAGGAGGAGGAGGAGAAGGAGAAGAAGAAGGAGGAAGAAGAAGAAGAAGAAG
>NW_012115333.1:3584358-3595113 GCF_000951035.1 Colobus angolensis palliatus | reverse complement strand
TAACAGTAAGAGATCAGGAAAATTTCCAAACACATGGAAACTAAACCACACATTCCTAAATAATCTACAGGTCAAAGAGCAAATCTCAAGGAAAATTAACAACACACTGAGGCCAGGCAAGGTGGCTCACACCTGTAATCCCAACACTTTGAATCCCCATCTCAAGTAAAACAAACAAACAAAACTATACATTGAACTGAATGAAACTAAAGTTAAAACATATCAAAAGTGTTTCTATTTCAAAGTGTCTCTATTTCAGATGACTGATCGTCTGTAAAACACCAAGCAATCTGCCACAAAATTCCTAGAACTAATAAATCAGTTCAGCAAAGCTGCCCAATACAAAATCAACATACAAAAATCAATCATATATGTATATACTAGCAATTAACCAGTAGAACCAGTAGAAACTGAAATAAAAAACACAACACCACTTACAATGAACCCCCCAAAAAAAACAAGTAGATGCAATTCTAACTAAACCTATTCAAGAATTGTATACCGAAAACAAAACACAGACAAAAGAAATCAAAGTCTGAATATATGGAGAAACTTACCATGTTTATGTATTATAAGACTCAACATAGTAAAGATGTCAATTCTCCCCAAATTGATATGCAGGTTTCAGGCAAATCCTATCAAAACCACAGCAAGATTTTTGGGGGAAAAGACAGACAAAATAATTCTAAAATGTATATGGAAACATAAAGGAACTAAAATAGCTCCTTTTTAAAAATGAAACTGCTGGAATTAAAGGCATGAGCCACAGTACCCAGCTCCACTGATTATTTTAAATACACTTTAGAATGATTTAGATTTATTGAAGAATTTCAAAGAGAGTGCAGAGTTCCCATATACCCTACACCCAATTCTTCTGTTATTAGCAGTGTATAATAGTATGGTACACGTGTCACAACTAGTGAATATTGATATATTATTATTATTAAAGTCCATACTTTAATCAGATTTCCTTGATTTTTTACCTAAGGTGTTTTTTCTTTTCCAAATCCCATCCAAGATCCCACATTACGTTTAGTCATCATGACTCCTTAGGCTCCTTTTAGCCCTGGTAGTTTCTCAGACTTTCCTTGTTTTTGATGACCTTGCCAGTTTTGAGAAGTACTGCTCAGGTATTTTGTAGAATGTCTCTCAATTAGGATCTGTCTTAAGTTTTTATCATGATTACACTGGGATTATAAATTTTGGGGAGAAATACCACTGAGATAAAGTGCCACTGTCATACATCATACCACAGGTATACACTATCAACATGACTTATCACTATTGATGTTGACCTTGATCACCTGGATAAAGCAGTATTTGTCAGGTTTCTCCACTCTCAAATTACTCTTTCTTTCCTCCTTTCCGTACTGTATCTTAGGAAGAAAATCACCATGTGCAGTCCACATTTATGCACTCCTGAGGGTGAAATGGAATATCTACACAAATTATTACCGAAGTGATTTTTATCAAAGGTACAAAAGCAATTAAATGGATGAAATATTACTTTTCCAGTAAATGGCACTGGAGCCACTAAATATGAGACATAAAAATGAATCTCAACCTAAACCTCATACCTTATCCAAAAATTATCTCAAAATGCATCACAGACTTAAACATTAAACAACAGAATTTTTAGGAGAAAGTTTGAAGAAAAGCTTTAGATCCTAGGCCTTGACACGAAGAGTTTTTAGACATAATACCAAAATCATGACCTATGAAAGAAAAAAAATGACTGGGCATGGTGGCTCATGCCTGTAATCTCAGCACTTTGGGAGGCCAAGACAGGTGGATCACTTGAGCACAGGAGTTCAAGACCAGCCTGGACAACACTGTAAGGCCCTGTCTCTATAAAAAATGCAAAAATTGGCTGGGTGTGGTGGCACTCACATGTAGTCCCAGCTACTCGGGAGGCTGAGGTGGGAGGATTGCTCGAGCCTCGGAGGTGGAGGTTGCAGTGAGCCGGGATCTAGCCATTTCACTGTAGCCTGAGAGACCAGAGTGAGACTCACTCTCCAAAGTAAATAAATAAATAAATAAATCTACAACCTAAACTCCAACAAAATTTTAGTTTTGCTCTACAAAAGACCCTGTTAGGATGAAAAGACAAGCTATAGATTGAAAGTATTCACAAACCACATATCTCACAAAGGACTCATATATAAAACTCTTTATATATATAAAGAATACTCAAAGTTGAAAATTGATAACAATCCAACCAGAAGATAGGCAACGGATATAAAAAAAATATTTAACTGAAGAGGATATATGGATGGCAAATAAGCATAAGAAATAATACTCAACATAAATAACTGATCAGTAAATATAAAGAATAGAAAGAGAAGCCAGGCACAGTGGCTCAGGCCTGTAATCCCAGTACTTTGAGAGGCTGAGATGGGAGGATCACTTGAGGTCAAGAGTTCAAGACCAGCCTGGCCAACATGGCGAAACTCCATCTCTACTAAAAATACAAAATTAGCCAGGCATGGTGTTGGGCACCTGTAATCCCAGTTACTCAGGAGGCCGAGGCAGGAGAATTGCTTGAACCCATGAGACAGAAGTTGCAGTGAGCTGTGATCATGCCACTGCACTCCAGCCTGGGCGACAGAGTGAGTCTCCATCTCAAAAAAAAAAAAAAAAAAGAGATATTAAGATATTACTATACAGCTATCAGAAAGGCTAAAATAAAAAACAGTGATAATACCAAATGCTTGTGAGGATACAGAAAACCTGAATTTCTTATACATTGCTGCAAATGTAAAATTGTAAACCCACTCTAGAAAACACTTTGACAATTTCTATGAATGAAACCACCCCCCTCCTTTTTTCCTATATTCTCACAACACAGCAACAATCAACATGCATGACTTCTGTGACCAAATGTTTGGGAATTTTTCCGAATACCCCAAATAAGCATCAATTTTGCACTGGACACCAGCTGGGCATCATCCAATTCAATTATGACACTATCTACCTGGAGACAGCATCAGATCCCACAGGCTGGGGGCTCAGTACCACACACTACCCCAATTCAGACACCAAACCCAAGTCCATGTCTCTGGAACATCTCACTGACCAGATTCAATTTGGGGTACCCATTACCCCCTCTTTGTGTTCCATTAGTTTGATAGAGCGGCTCACCAAACTCAGGAAACCGTTTACGTTTACTGATTTATTGTAAAAGATATTACAAAGGATACAGGTGAAGAGATACATAGGGCGAGGCATGTGGAAAGAGGAACAGGGCTTCCCTTCCCTACTTGGGCACACCACCCTCTGGGAACCTCCATGTGTTCATCTATCTGGAAGCTCTACAAACCCAGTTCTTTAGGCCTTTATGGAAGCTTCATTATGTAGCCATGATTGATTAAACCATTGATTATTGGTGACCAACTTAACCTTCAGCCCCTCTCCTCTCCCTGGAGGTTGGGAGTGGGACTCAAGTCCCAATTCTCTATTCCTACCTTAGTCTTTATGGTGACCACCCCCTATCGTGATGCTACCTAGGAGCTGCCAGCCATGGGTCCATCATTAGCACACAAAAAGACATCACTTAGAAGACTCCAATGATTTCAGGAGTTGTATGTCAGGAAACCTGGTCAAGGACCAAATACATATTTTGCAATATCACAAGTCACCACTCTCTACCCCTTAGAACCCTGCTGACCTTACATCAAAAGGATACAGAACTCAAAAGATACTGGCACACTACTAGAATCCCATTCAATCACTAATAATTAGTCCAGTCCATCATATTACATGAAAGTCTCCCAGCATGAAGCCACACAGGTTTGCAGGCTTCCATTCTATCCGAAGTATAAGTGACAGGAATGGAAAACCCAAACATCGTATGTTCTCACTTATAAGTGAGAGCTAAGCTATGAGGACTCAAAGGCGTACGAATGACATAACACGCTGGGCATAACATGGTGGCTCATGCCTGTAATCCCAGCACTTTGGGAGGCCAAGGCGGGCAGATCACCTGAGATCAGGAGTTCGAGACTAGCCTGGCCAACACGGTGAAATCCCTTCTCCACTACAAATACAAAAATTAGCTGGGCATGGTGGTGGGTGCCTATAATTCCAGCTACTCAGGAAATTAAGGCAGGTGAATCACTTGAACCTGGGAGGCGGAGCTTGCAGTGACCCAATATTGCACCATTGCACTCCAGCCTGACTCTCTCTCAAAAAAAAAAAAAAAAAAAAAAACAGACCAAATATATTTTACATTCTCAGTTTGTTTTTATTTTATTTTATTTTATTTTTCACACAGGGTCTTGCTCTGTCACTCAGGCTGGAGTGCAGTGGCACCATCATGGCTCGCTGCAGCCTCAACCTACCTGGCTCAGGTTATCCTCCCACCTTAGACACCAGAGTAGTTGGGACTACATGTGTACATCACTGGACCTAGCTAATTTTTTGTACTTTCTGTAGAGATGGGTTTTCGCCATGTTGCCCAGACTGGTCTCAAGCTTCTGGATTCATGCAATCTGCCTGCCTCAGACTCCCAAAGTACTGGGATTACAGACATGAGTCACTGTACCTGGCCCTCGGTTTCTTTTAAAACACTTATAATACAACCCAGCAATTACGTTCCCGGGCATTTATCCCAGAGAAAACAAAACATATGACTGCACAAAATCCTCTACATGAATATTCATAACAGCTTCATCTGTAATAGCCAAAAACTGGAAATGACTAAAATGTCCCTCAAAAGATGAATACTTAAATAAGCTATGATACATCCATGCCATGGAATACTATTTAATAGTTGCACCACTCAGCCGGGTGCAGTGGCTCACGCTTGTAATCCCAGCGTTTTTGGGGGTCAAGGTGGGTGGATTGCTTGAGGCCAGGAGTTCGAGACCAGTCTGGTCAATATGGTGAAACCCCGTCTCTACCAAAAATATAAAAATTAGCCAGGAGTGGTGGCACGTGCCTGTAATCCCAGCTACTTGGGAGACTGAGGCAGAAGAATCGCTTGAACCTGGGAGACGGAGGTTGCAGTGAGCCAAGATCACACCATTGCACTCCAGCCTGGGTGACAAGAGTGAGACCCTGTCTCAAAAAAAAAAAAAAAAAGAGTTGCACCACTCAATACCAATAAAAATAAATCAATTATTGACATATGCAATAACTTGTAAGTATCACCAGAAAATTATGCTGAGTAAAAAGAAAAAAGAACAATCTTAAAAGGTCACATACTGTATTATTCCATTTATATAATATTCTCAAAATGACAAAAACATAGAAATGGAGAGCATGTTCTTAGTTGCCAGAGGATACATGTGGTAGCAAGGCAGTGTGTGGGGGTGAATATAAAGGGGTAGCATGAAGGAAGATATTTGTGTTGATGAAATAATTATGTATATTGACTAAGGTTAAAGTCATGCAGATCTACACAGCTTGATAAAATGCATAGAAGGATACATATATATTGTACCATTGTCAGTTTCCTGGTTTTTATATTACTATATAATTATGTAAGATATAATTACATTGTGATAGATTGGGTAAAACTTACCTGAGACATCACTGTACTATCTTTGCAACTTCCTATGCATCTTTTAATACAATTATTTCAAAACAATACATTTTTTAAAGAGAGGGAAAGTTATCCAATTTACTCTTCGGTCTGATAGTAAAACAGTCTAGCTACAATGGCTTCCTTTCTCTTTCTTGAACCTACCAGAAACATGCTTACTTCAGAGCCATTATACTTTCTCTTCCCTAACATGTCTTTCCTAAAATGTCACCTTGTAAGAGAGCTGTTGCTGTAAATTCTTTTCTAAGATTGCATATCCTCCTACACATACACACACACACACAATGTATCCTAATTTCTGCTTATTTGTATCATTAGCATTTGTCAACATCTAATATACTACATATTTAATAAATTATCTTGTTTATGGTCTGTCTTCCCCATAGTAGAATATAAGTTTCATGAGGGCAAAGATTTTTATCTATTTTATTCACTACTATACCAATATTCACTAGAACAGTACACGGAACACAGTATGGACTCAATAAATACTTGTTGAATGAGTGAATGATAAAATGTACAAGGAAAAAAATTATAGACCAATCTCATTCATGAAGATAAATGCAAAAATCCTAAACAGAATTTTGGTGCATAAGCAACATATAAGAAATTGACTATCTGTCATGATCACATATGGTTTAAGACTTTAAGGATAATTGAACATTAGAAAACCTATTATTGTAATTTATCATATGTACAGACTGACAATAAAAAGCAATACTCATCCATGAGGATCATTACAAAAAAAGGTTTGAATAAAATGCAATACTCATCCATGAGGATCATTACAAAAAAAAGGCATCCTCAGACTAGAAAGAACTTCATTAACCTGATGACCATTATCTATTAAAAGCTTATATCAAACATCAAATTTAATGGTACAATTGTAGAAGCATTCCTATTAAAGCACAAATGAAGTCCAGAGTGTCCCTATAGCTCTTACTAATAGAAACTGTATGGTCATCCTAGCCAAAATGCATTTGGACAAGGAAAAGTAAGATGCAATACAAAGGTTAGAAAGAAAGTCATAAAGTAATAAATATTTGTAGGTGACATGATATTACCGGTAAGAAAATACAAACAAACCTACAGGCAAACCATTAGAAATAACAACAGTTCATCAAAGTCACTGGATACAAGATCAACATATGAAAATCAACTGAATGCCAAATGTTCAAAATAAACAATTAGGCTGGGCATGGTGGCTCTTGCCTTTAATCCCAGCAACTTGGGAGACCCAGGCAAGAGGATCATTTGAGCCCAGGAGTTCAAGATAAGTCTGGGCAAACTGGTGAAAGTCTGTCTCTACAAAAATAAAAAAAAAAAAAAGCCAGGTATGGCAGTGCATGCCTGTAGTCCCAGCTACTCCAGAGGCTGAAGTGGGAGGAGGATCACTTGAGCCTAGGAGGTCGAGGCTGCAGTGTCAGATGTGTTTATGCTACTGCACTCCAACCTGGGCGACAGAGTGATACCCTTTCTCAAAAAAAAGAAAAAAAAAAACCTAAAACTAAAAATAAGTAAATAATTAGAAAATACTTTAAAGAGGTTCATCATAGCAACTAAACATGTAAATTACCTTAAAATGAATTTAAGAAAAAATGTGCATGGATTTCATATTAAAAATTTTAGACAGACCGGGTGCAGTGGCTCATGCCTGTAATCCCAACACTTTGGGAGGCCAAGGTGGGAGGACTGCTTGAGCCCAGGAGTTTGACGTCAGCCTGGGCAACATAAGGAGACCTTATCTCCACAAAAGTAAAAAAAAAATTAAAAAACTGATGGGCATGGTGGTGTGCACCTGCAGTCCCAGCTACACAGGAGGCTGAGGTGGGAGGATCACTTGAGCTTGGGAGGTTGAGGCTGCAGTGAGCTATGATCACGCCGCTTCACTCAAATTGGGGCAACAGAGCAAAGCACTGTCTCTTAAAAAAAATTAAGCAATATTGAAAGACACAAATGACCCCTGATAGTTGAAACAATTACCCATATTCATACATGAGAAAACTCACGGGGTCTGTTCTCTCAATCAATCTATAAAGTCAATGCAATTCTAATATGTAGGATTTTTGTAATGGAACTTGATGAACTCAGTCATTCAATAGAGAAATGCCAATCTAAAAACAGTTAAGAAAGTACTGGAAAATAATTTAATCAGACTCTCCAATAAGCTAGACTTCTTACAAGCTACAATAATCAAGACAGTCTAGGTGCAGGGAGAGACAAATAGCCAGATGGACCAGAAATGAAAATCCCTGATGTATATGCACATATATATATATGTGTGTGTGTGTGTGTGTGTGTGTATGTATATATGTATATATATGCATATATGTGCATATATATATAAAACTATAATATGACACAGGAAACATCACAAACCATTAAAAAAGTGAATATTATTACATAAAATATGTTGGATTAATTGGCCATCTATATACAAATCTAGATGTCTATCTCATGCCATACACAAAAATAAAACTACATGGATTATAATCTAAATGTGAAAAGCAAAACTTTTAAACTTTTTTTTTTTTTTTTTGAGCCAGAGTCTCGCTCTGTCGCCCAGGCTGGAGTGCAGTGGCATGATCTCAGCTCACTGCAACCTCTGCCTACTGGGTTCACGTCATTCTCCTGCCTCAGCCTTCCAAGTAGCAGGGACTACAGGTGCCCACCACCACACCTGGGTAATTTTTTGTATTTTTAGTAGAAATGGGGTTTCACCATGTTAGCCAGGATGGTCTCCATCTCCTGACCTCATGATCCGCCCGCCTCAGCCTCCCAAAGTGCTGGGATTACAGGCGTGAGCCACCACACCCAGCCAAAACTTTTAAACTTTTAAAAGAACACAAGAAAATATCTCTAACATCAGCATAGGAAATAATTTCTTAAATAAGATGCAAAAAGTACAAGTAATAAAGGAAAATAGACATATTTTAACAGTTAAAAACTTTTGCATGACAAAAAGACAGGAAATAAAATGAAAGGAGGGTAAAAATTAACAATGTAGTTGACTTTGGCAATGGGGAATACTAAGAATAGGGGAAATTATTTGTAACATATATAACAAATAAAATACTAACTTCTAAAATATAGAAAGGACTCTTATAAATCAATAATGAAGATCAAAAACCTAAAAGAAAAATGGGCAAATATTACAAAAATAAGCACATCACAAAAAAGGAAATACGAATGGCTAATAAACACATTGTAACATACTGAATTAGTAGTTAGGAAAACAAAAATTAAGGAATAATGAGATACCATTTCACATCCATCAGATTGGCAAAATGTTTAAGGTCTGGCCATTTCAAATATTTTTATTTTTTGAGATGGAGTCTCGCTTTTGTTGCCCAGGCTGGAGTGCAATGATGCGATCTCGGCTCACTGCAATCTCTGCCTCCGGGGTTCAAGTGATTCTCCTGCCTCAGCCTCCCAAGTAGCTGGGATTACAGGCGCCCACCACCATGCCTGTTAATCTTTGTATTTTCAGTAGAGACAGGGTTTCGCCATGTTGGTCAGGCTGGTCTTCAACTCCTGACCTCAAGTGATCCACCCCCCTCAGCCTCCCAAAGTGCAGGGATTACAGGCATGAACCACTGTACCCAGCCTCAAATCTTAATAATGTGAACAAATGGATAAAGTTGATAGTCTTATATTTGTTGGTGTAAGTGTAAATGGGTATAAGCACTCGGGAATACAATTTGGAAATATCTGGTAGTATTAACAACGCTCATAATCTGAGTAACTCTTGCACATTGCCCAGGAAAGCATAGATAAGAATGTTCATTGGCATATTATGGGAAATAATGAAATATTAGAAATAGCCTACATGCCCATTTATAAGTAAATGAATAAATAAATATGTAGTATATAGTAGGATTGAATGTTCCCAGTTGCAGAATAGGAAAAGGCTTTTCCCTTCTTCCTTTTCTTAGAGCATTTCCTCAAGAAAACGTTATTACAAAGCCACCTTCTATCTTTTTTATAACTATGCAAATGTTCTAAAGAGCTAAATAAGCCTCTTGCCAGCATGACCATCTAATATTTTTCTTAAGGACCTGGGATCCATCTCTTTGAAACATTAACATCAAGATAGATATACCCCTATCTCCTTGTTACCTCAGGGAGTTTAGCTTAGGTACCTTGCTTTAAATCTTAAATGCCTGCTGGGCATACAGACAAGAGAAGTTACATTTTTTTCCCTTGGATAAAGGCAATTAACTAACATATGGCCAGTTCAATTACAAGGTGAATATTACCTAAACTATGTAAAACAAAAGTGCTGTCAAATCTTACTGGAGGGCAAGTTATGCTTTATATTGAGAACACATATGTAAATGGATCATATCTTCTTGCCTATGTAAAAGTGTGACATTTCTTTCTATGCTTACAGTCTCATTAGTGTATTGCCTGTCATTCACATCCCCACCTGATGTAATGCTTTCAGTAACACAATGATTTTCTTCCTTTTCCGTTTTTCTTTTTTAGACAGAGTCTGACTGTTGCCCAGGCTGGAGTGCAATGGCGAGATCTAAGCTCATGGCAACCTCCACCTCTCGGGTTGAAGCGATTCTCCTGCCTCAGCCTCCCGAATAGTGGGATTACAGTTACCCACCATCATGCCCAGCTAATTTTTGTATTTTTGTACAGACGGGGTTTCACCATATTGGCCAGGCTGGTCTCAAACTCCTGACCTCAGGTGATCTGCCTGCCTCAGCCTCCCAAAGTGCTGGGATTACAGGCGTGAGCCACCGCAACCGGCCGGTTTTCTTTCTTTTCTACATTTGCGGAACAGATTTTCTAAGTTAGCAAGAGATTTAATTTTTAATTTTCCCAACAATATTCGTAAGTGTCCTAGTGAGTATTAAAAGTTAATGAAACCCAGCATGGCAACAAGTGCCTTTAGATCCAGGAGGATCACTTGGGCTCAGGCATGCAAGCCCAACCTGGGCAACATAGTGAGACTCTGTCCCTTTAAAATAAAAAAGTGAATAATGAATTATATTTATATACTGTATATCAACATGAAAATATCTAAAAATTGAAAAAGAATAATGCTAAGTAGAAAAAAAACAAGTTGAAGTACATATAGTATGATTCTACTTGTAAAAAAATTTAAATATACAAAACATTTCCAGCATAAATATCTATTTATATCTCTACATAATATTCATAGCATCTATAAATATAAGCATTTATATATTTATATA
>NW_012115333.1:3580069-3583993 GCF_000951035.1 Colobus angolensis palliatus | reverse complement strand
TATAATATTATATATAAACAGAAAACATGGCCAAGAAGGATAAACACCAAATTCAGGATTGTGGCTGCCCTTGGTGAGAGAAAGGAATAGGGACTGGGGAAAGAGGTAAATGCAGACCTCACTATCTCTATGTTTTACTTAGAGAATGAGATCGATCTGGGCCAGGTGCAGTGGCTCAAGCCAGTAATCTCAGCACTTTGGGAGGCCAAGGTGGGTGGATAGCTTGAGGCTAGAAGTTCAAGACCAGCCTGGCCAATATGGTGTAACCCAGTCTCTACTACAAGTATAAAATCAGCTGGGTATGGTGGCAGGTACCTGTAATCCCAGAAGCTGAAACATGTGAATCACTTGAACCCATGAGGCACAGGTTGCAGTGAGCCAAGATCACACCACTGCATTCCAGCCTGGGTGACAGAGCTAGACTCTGTACCAAAAAAAAAAAAAAAAAAAAAGAGCCCAGGCGTGGTGGCTCACGCCTGTAATCCAAGCACTTTGGGAGGCCGAGGCAGGCGGATCACGAGGTCAAGAGATTGAGACCAACCTGGCCAACATGGTGAAACCTCATCTCTAGTAAAACTACAAAAAACTTAGTTTGGCATGGTGGTGCATGCCTGTAGTCCCAGCTACTGGGGAGTTGAGGCAGGAGAATCGCTTGAACTCCAGAGGCAGAGGTTGCCGTGAGCCGAGATCGCACCATTGCACTCAAGCCTGGTGACAGAGCGAGACTGCATCTCATAAATAAATAAATAAATAAATAAATAAATAAATAAATAAGAATGAGAACTATCTGAAGCAAACATGACAAATTGTTTATCCTGAGGACATGTGTCTATTTCATGACTCTGTGCTTTTAAACTTGCATTAATTATAATGATGATGATGAAAATAACTAATTAGCTTTTTGCTGTGTCTCCTGTGCTCTTTCCAAGGCAGAGAACATTTTTTTTCATTTCCAACATGATGTTTGTGGCAGCAACTGGCATTCACTAGCAGCTGGGGTTAGAGACATGGTGAGAAACCCAAAGAAAATGTGAAAATCTGGTACCCAAATAGGCACCTGGTGTTGCCAGTGCTTATTGCTTGCTGTGACTTTTGAAGCTTGTATTGGATTCCAAGTTCAGAGTGATGACCTTTGGGAGAATTCCACCTTTGTGATCAGTTCTTAAAGTTACCACCAACAGTAAGAACCTGGCCACAGCCGAGGGAAAGGTTATACTGCTTGGGTATTTAATCCGCCCCCTAGATTGCAGAGCTTCCTGGGTCTTGTTTAGACTTATTAACATCTGAAAGGCTTGCCTTTTTCAAATTTACTGAATACTGAGCCGTTCCTCTGATTCCCAAGGGAAAACTCCAGTTCTTTTTGGCAGAGCCTCTGCTAAAGACTCAGCCTTTGAGAGAACAAAGCAGGAGATTTCTGGGCCAAAAAACGATAGGGGGAAAATCTTTATAACCTCCCAACCATTTCTATTACCTCTAAATGATAATTTGTGGACATTAAAAAAAAAAAAGCAAAGAGCTTAAAATCTTCAAACCATAGGAATACAGGCTGCTACTGTGCCTGTACACGAATCTTCAGTAAATAAAGCAAACAGATTCTGCTGCCTGAATGCAGGAATAATAGAAAATGGAAGCAAATTTGTTTCTTTAGTGCCAAGACAACAATATTCTTCAGAAACTGACTACTCCATCACTAGCTAACCTCATTCAAATTTACAGAGAAAGGAACCAAAACACTAAAACTTCAAGTTCACATTCTAGCCCCTGTTAAGTCATAGTACATATAACAGTGACCATAAAATGCATGCAAAAATAAATAAATACTTTTTTTTTTTTTTTAAAGGCCAGGCATGGTGGTTCATGCCTGTAATCTCAGTACAGGCAGGAAAACCACCTTAGGCCAAGAGTTTGAGACCAGCCTGGGATACAGAGTGAGATCCTCATCTCCACTACTACTACTACTACTACTACTAATAGAACGCATGTAAATGTGACATAATGTAATAATATTCATCCGATAGGATTAGTGTTTTAAAGCACACACACATGCGGCCGGGCGCGGTGGCTGACGCCTGTAATCCCAGCACTTTGAGAGGCTGAGGCAGGCAGATCACCTGAGGTCGGGAGTTTGAGACTAGCCTGACCAAAATGGAGAAATTCCGTCTCTACTAAAAATACAAAATTAGCCGGGTGTGGTGGCACATGCCTATAATCCCAGCTACTCAGGAGGCTGATGCAGGAGAATCACTTGAACCCGGGAGGCAGAGGTTGCCGTGAGCTGAGATCGCGCCATTGCACTCCAGCCTGGGCAACAAGAGTGAAACTCCATCTCAAAATAAATAAATAATAAAGTGCGTGCACGTACACGCACACACACACACACACACACACACACAGAGGCACCTCCATATATGAAATGGCTGTGACAAAACATCAAAATATTCACATGCACAGTAAGTACCTCTCTATTGGGAAGCAAATGTTATTAATTTCAGAATAAAACCCGTGACTTCTGAGAGCTCCTAATCACACTCTTAAGGACCAATGCTGGCAGGCAGGGAAGTTTTCTCTAATTTCAAATTTTTTTTTTTTTGGCGGGGGGAGACAGAGTCTCGCTCTCTCCCCAGGCTGGAATGCAGTGGCATCATCTCGGCTCACTGCAACCTCCGCCTCCCGGGGTCAAGTGATTCTCATGCCTCAGCCTCCCAAGAAGCTGGGACTACAGGCATGCACCACCACACCCAGTTAATTTTTGTATTTTTAGTAGAGATGGTTTTTCGCCATGTTGTCCAGGCTGGTCTCAAACTCCTGGCCTCAAGTGATCTGCCCACCTCAGCCTCCCAAGGTCCAGGGATTACAGGCATGAGCCACCGTGCTGAGCTGTAACAGCACATTTTAAATAGACTAAGGCAAGAATTATATTTTAAAGATTTTATTTCTGTAAAACCACTAATTTTAAAATAGAAAGATTAAAGTCCAATCCAGTAAGGAAGCATGACTTCCCCTAAGTCAAAGAAGTAACTAGTTTAGTGTAAGAGCTAAGTGTTAACATGCTTTAGCTACTGATATGACAGCACAAGATTTTGAGCTTTTGTTGGTGAGGAGGTGGGAGAATGCAACAAAATGCCCTTAGTATTTTAATATACACCATTTGTCTCCTGGCTCTCCTGTGGATTTTGATGCAGTTTGATCTTTGTGTACTTAGATTTTGATATCGATGAATTTCCATATAGTTAGACTTTGATGTAGCTGGATTGATGTTGAATTTCAATGTATAAATTCCAATACAATTGAAAAACTAAACTAGATTTCTAAATAATTATTTCACTACATGTAGAGTGGTTATGAATTAAATAAAATAATAAATATAAAATTCCTGGCTGGGTGCAATGGCTCAGGCCTGTAATCCCAGCACTTTGGGAGGCTAAGGTGGAAGGATCCCTTGAGTCCAGGAGTTTGAGACCAGCTTGGGCAACATGGTGAAACCCCGTCTCTACAAAAAAATACAAAAATTAGCCAGGCATGCTGGTGCATGCCTGCATTCCCAGCTACTTGGGAGCCTGAGGGAGGAGGATCATTTGAGCCCAGGATGCAGAGGTTGCAGTGAGCCAAGATTGCACCATTGCACTCCAGCTTGGGCGACAGAATAAGACCCTGTCTCAATAAATAAATAAATAAATAAATAGTTCCTGTCCCAGAAGAGACACTTAATGAATTGTACTTCCCTTGCTCACAATGACTCCTTCTGTGTGCACACATGCTTAGCAGTTTACAAAGGGGCTTTGACATAAACGCTCTAGCCTCACAACAACCATGTGAGTTAAGAAAATGCAAATATTGAGGGGCGGAGCAAGATGGCCGAATAGGAACAGCTGCAGTCTCCAACTCCCAGCGCGAAGGACACAGAAGACCGGTGATTTCTGCATT
>NW_012115333.1:3575340-3576653 GCF_000951035.1 Colobus angolensis palliatus | reverse complement strand
AAAATTCCATCTCAAAAAAAAAAAGAAAAGAAAATGCACATATTCTTCTTCTCCTTTAAAAAAAAAAAAAAGCAGGGGGAGGGGTGCTCAGCGAAGATACATAAGTTGCCCAAAATAACTGGTCATTTATACCTCTCCAAGACTAATGAGAAGTCCTCAGACCCCAAAGCCCACAGTTCTCTTTCTCTATGCCAGATTCTATGATAGAATCGCGTGGAGAGATAGAGTTTGTTAATACACATACTGCTGTGTCCTTTGCAGGAATGTCCACTGCCGATTCATTCCATGTAGAGTGGTGCCTGAGAATTTGCATTGCTAACATTTTACCAGGAGATGCTGATGCTGTTTTTCTAGGGAGCAAGCTTTGAGAACCACAAGCCCATGTCAGACTGATATGCTACGAAGGTGTGGTCTAACATGAACTACGTAATCTATCCACAGTGTCACACGATGTGAGAGCTACATGAGATCTTGGAAATCATCTAACCCTGTGGTTATAGTCCTTGGTGTATTATCAGAATTGGCTGGGCGTGGTGGCTCATGCCTGTAAAGCCAGCACTTTGGGAGGCCAAGGCGGGTGGATCACTTGAGGTCAGGAATTCAAGACCAGCCTGGCCAACATGGTGAAACCCCATCTCTACTAAAAATACAAAAATTAGCTGGGCATGGGTGGCATGCGCCTGTAGTCCAATCTACTGGAGAGGCTGAGGCAGGACAATCACTTGAACCCAGGAGGCAGAGGCTGCAATGAGCAGAGATCATGCCACTGCACTCTAGCTTGGGCAAAAGAGCAAGACTCTGCCTCAAAAAAATAAAAATAATAACATGGTACAATTTTTTAAACTACCGTTGCCTAGGCTCCACCTTCAAAGATGCTGATTTTAATTGTATAAGTTGAGGCCCAGTTTCTAGTGAGAAAGTCCTTTGTTAGTGGACTTAAGAAATACTGAAGGACTTCTTGAATCTCAAAGCAGTTGACCACGGAGAGTAATTCAAATTCACATAAAAAACTGAGATCTCTCACAGAAATGCTTGCTAAAAAAGTAATTAATTTTTTTAAACTGAGATCTCTTGTAAAGGAAATGTTATAATTATAAAAGACAGCATAGGCCAGGAACAGTGCTCACACCTGTAATCCCAACACTTTGGGAAGCCGAGGCAAAAGGATTGCTTGAGCCCAGGAGTTAAAGGCTAACCTGGGCAACAGACTGAGACCCTATCTCTACAAAAAAAAAAAAAAACAATAAAATAAATAATTAATTAATTAAAAAATTAGCTGGGTGTGGTGGCGCACGCCTGTAGTCCCAGCTACT
>NW_012115333.1:3568530-3573703 GCF_000951035.1 Colobus angolensis palliatus | reverse complement strand
TTTTTTTAGAGACAGAGTCTCACTGTGTTGCCCAGGCTGGTCTTAAACTCCTGAGCTCAAGTTATCTGCCCACCTCGGCTTCCCAAAGTGCTGCAATTACAGGCATGAGCCACCACACCCAGCCAGTAACCCACTTTCAATAATGGTTAGATCTAGACAGAAAATCAATACTTCGGAAATATAAGACTTCAAAAATACGAAAAGCTAACTAGACTTAACAAACATCTATAGAACACTTCACCCAACAATAGCAGAATACACATTCTTCTCATGTGCAATAATAAAATTCTCCAGGATAGATTATATGCTACTTCATTAAACAACCATCAATAAATTTGAAAGAACTGAAATCATAAGAAGTATGTTTTATGACCACAAGGAATAAAATTAGAAATTAATAACAGAAAGGTTAAGAAATTTACAAAGATGTGGAAGATGAATAACATGCTACTAAGCAGTAAATGGGTAAAACAATAAATCAGAAGGCAAATTAGAAAATATTTTCACATAAATGCAAAATAAAGATACAATATACAAAAACTTCCCAACTCATTCTATAAGACCAGTATTACCCTAATATAAAAATTAAACTAACCACAAGAAAAGAAGTCTAAATACAAAAACCTGTTATAAATATAAAAACCACACCTTCAACAACAACAAACAGCAAACTGATTTCAGAAACATATAAAAAGGACTATACATAACGACAAAGTGGAATTTTGCCAATAATACAATGTTGCTCCAACATACAAAAACTTCTGGGCGCAGTGGCTCATGCCTGTAATCCCAGCATTTTGGGAGGCCAAGGCTGGAGAATCCCTTGAGCTCAGGAGTTCAAGACCAGCCTGGGCAACATGGTGAAACCTCATCTCTACTAAAAATACAAAAAAATTAGCCAGGCATGGTGGCACAAGCTTGTAGTCCCAGCTATTCAGGGAGCTAAGGCAGAAGGGTCGCTTGAGCCCAGGAGGCTGCAGTGAGAGCCCTGATTGTGTCACTGCACTCCAGCCTGGGCGACAGTGAGTCCCTGTCTGGAAAAAAAAAAAAGTATATATACGAAACTAATGCAATACACCACACAAATAGAATATAAGAGAAAAACCACATGATCATTTCACCAGATGTAGATTAAGTATTTGACAAAGTCCAAAATCTTTCTTTATAAAAACATTCAACAAACTAGGAACAGAAGAAAGAAACCTCCACCTCATAAAGACAATCTATGAAAAACACAGAGCTAACCTCATACTTAATGGTGAAAGACCGAATACTTTCCCCATGGTATCAAGAAGGAGACAAGGACGTCTGCATTCACCAGTTCTAGTCAACACTGTACTAGAGATTTGAGCCAGGACACAGGCAAAGAAAAGAAGTGAAAGACATGCAGATTGGAAAGGAAGAAATAAAATTATCTGTATATGCAGATGACATGATCTGGTATACAAAACAATCTAATGGGATCCAGTTTTTTAAAAAAAAACTATTAGAAGTAATAAACAAGTTCACCAAGGTTACAGGATATAAAATCAATACAAACACAAGTGTATTTCTTTTTCTTTTTTTGAGACAGAGTCTTACTCTGTCACTCAGGCTGGAGTGAAGTGGCGCGATTTCAGTTCACTGCACTCTCCGCCTCCTGGGTTCATGTGATTCTCGTGCTTCAGCCTCCCAAGTAGCTGGAACTATAGGCATGTGCCACCATGCCCAGCTAACTTTTTATATCTTTAGTAGTGACAGGGTTTCTCCACGTTGGCCAGGCTGGTCTCAAACTCCTGACCTCAAGTGATCTGCCCACCTCAGCCTCCCAAAGTACTGGAATTACAGGCATGCAGGCATGAGCCACCGCGCCGGGCCACAAATTGTATTTCTATACAGTAGCAGTAAACAATGCAAAAATAAAGAACACTGCTTCACGTACAATGGCCTGAAAAATAATACTGAGAAATGAATTTAACTAATTAATGCAAACTTTGTATACTGGAAACTACAAAACACTGGTGAAAGAAATGAAGGAACACCTAAATAAATGGAAAGACATTCCATGTTCATGTATCAAAACATCTAATGTTGTTAAGACGGAAATATTCCCTCAAATTGCTCTACAGATTTACTGCAATATCTATCAAAATCCCAGCTGTCTTTCTGGAAGAAGTTGACATGGTGATCTGAAATTCACATGGAAATTAAAGGGACCAAAAATAGTCAAAACTATCTTGAAAAACAACAATGTTAAAGAACTCACACTTCTTAATTTAAAACCTTACTACAAAGCCACAGTAATCATGACTATGTGGTCTTGGCATAAACATAGACATATAGATCAATAAAATAGAACTGGGAATCCAGAAATAAGCCTACACATTTGTGGTCAATTTATTTTCAAAAAAGGTGTCACAAGAATGCAGTGGAGAGAGAACACTCTCTTTAACAAATGGTGCTGTCACAAACATATATTCTCTGCAAAAGAATGAAGTTGTACCTTACCTCATACTACACAAAAGTTAACCCAAAATGGTTGACAGACCTAAATACAAAATCTAAAACTATAATACTTTTAAAATAAAACATGGGGATAAATCTCACGACCTTGGACTAAGCAATGATTTCATAGGTATGACACCCAAAACAGAAGGAGCAAGAGGAAAAAAATAGTTTTAAAAATGAAGAACTGGCTGGGCACACTGGCTCACACCTGTAATCCCAGTACTTTGGGAGGCCAAGGTGGGTGGATCACCTGAAGTCAGGAGCTCAAGGCCAGCCTGGCCAACATGATGAAACCCTGTCTCTACTAAAAATACAAATATTAGCCAGGCGTGGTGGTGGCTGCCTGTAATCCCAGCTACTCGGGGAGACTGAGGCAGGAGAACCGCTTGAACCTGGGAGGTGGAGGTTGTAGCGAGCCGAGATCACACACGCCAGCCTGGGCAACAAGAACAAAATTCCATCTCAAAAAAAAAAAGAAAAGAAAAGAAAAAGAAGGAGGAGGAGGAAGAGGAGGAGGAGGGGGGGGGAGGAAGAAGAAAGAAGAAGGAAGAAGGAATAAGAAGAAAGAAGAAAGAAGAACCACCACCATGTGGCCTGCCTCACATCAATTAAACATTTTTTACTGCAAAAAAAAAAAAATGAAGTTGTAATAGAATTAAAACATCACCATTGTACAACCCATAATTAAATAGCATATCTAAGCAATAACTGCTAAAACCATTAGGTGAAAGAAAAGCTGATGGGAAATTTCATAATGCAAGGATCAAGCTGAAAACCCCTACAAACACTATTGAATCTTAAAATCACAAAAAATAAAAGGAGATAACTAGATATTATGAACCTCCTATATCAGGCAATAAAATACACACACTATCAAAAACAAGAAAAAAAGAAAACCCTAAGCCTAAATCTGATCAAACATCCAGATCTATACTTTTCCTATAAAAATATAGGAAACAGGGGAACATGTAAAATGACAACATGATTATGGGATCAGTAAAATGCAGAATATGGCAAACTCTATAGGTCAAACCACCAATTTATTCAACAAGGAAATAGTAGAAAGAAAAAGGAGGTGGCATTTTTAAAACAGATTTAAGAAACATATTGGCAGGGCATGGTGGTTCACACCTGTAATCCCAACACTTTGGGAGGACGAGGCGGGTGTATCACTTGAGTTCAGCAGTTCAAGACCAGCCTGGGCAACACAGGGAAACCCCGTCTCTACAAAAATATATATATATATAAAATTAGCCAGGCATGGTGGCACAAGACTGTAGTCCCAGCTACTCAGGAGGCTGAGGTGGGAGAATCACTTGAGCCTGGAGGTCAACGCTGCAGTGAGTCATGATCGAGCTACTGTACTCCGGCCTGAGTGACACGGCCAGACCCTATCTTAAAAAAAAAAAAAAAAAAGGCAAAAAGAAAAGAAATATATTAATCTGGCACAATGTATGAACTTTGAATCCTGATTTGCAAATTTAAAAATTTGCATATTTATTCTTTATTTGATTATTAAGGAAAAAAAGTTAATTTTTGGTGTTTTTTTGAGACACGATCTCACTCTGTCACCCTGACTAAAGTGCAGCAGCACAATCTCCACTCACTGCAGCCTCGACCTCCCGGGCTCAAGTGATCCTCCCACCTCAGGCTCCTGAATAGCTGGGACCACAGGCATGCACCACCATGCCTGGCTATTTTTCTATTTTTTTGGTAGAGAAGGGGTTTCACCATGTTACCCAGGCTGGTTTCAAACTCCTGGACTCAAGTGATCTACCCACCTCGGCCTCCCAAAGTGCTGGGATTACAGGTGTGTGCTACCACACCCAGTCAAGAAAATATTTTAAATTGCTTTAGGTGTGACAAAGGATTGTAGTTATGGTTTCTCTATGTTCTTATTTTGAGAGGTAAATATGAAACCGTAATATGTTGTTTGAGACTTGCTTCAAAATAATCCAATGGGAAAAGGGAAAGTAGGTAGGTATACAGACAAAACAAAAGTGGCCATAAGTTGGTAACTGTTGAAGAGGGGTTGATGGGCACATCAAGTACATCATACTATTCTCTCTACTTTCATGTTTGATATTTCACAATAAAATGTTTTTAAAAATAAATGAATACAAATATATACAAAAAAATTAATTACACTCAAAAAGTAAAAGAAAGCAGTAACAAAAGATCACATGTGATTTGATTCGATTTCTATGAAATAGACAATTCAGGCTGGATGTGGTGGCTCCTATCTGCAATCCCAACACTTTCAGAGGCCAAGGTGGGAGGGTCGCTAGAACCCAGGAGTTTGAGACCAGCCTGGGCAGAATGGTAAGATGCCATCTTTATAAAAAATAAAAAATTAGCCAGGTGCAGTGGCACAAACCTGTAGTCCCAGCTACTCAGGAGGCTGAGGCAGGAGAATCACCTGAGCCTGAGAGGTCAAGGCTGCAGTAAGATGAGTTTAGGTCAATGCACTCTTGCTTGGGTGACACAGTGAGATCCTGGAAGATGAAGAAGAAGAAAAGTCCGGGTGCAGTAGCTCATGCCTGTAATCCCAGCACTTTGGGAGGGCGAGGCAGGTGGATCACCTGAGGTCAGGAGTTTAAGACCAGCCTAGGCCAACAATGGTGAAACCCTATCTCCACTAAAAATACAAAAATTAGCTAGGTGTGGTGGCAGTTGCCTGTAATCC
>NW_012115333.1:3550801-3568425 GCF_000951035.1 Colobus angolensis palliatus | reverse complement strand
GAGGGGGCTGGGCACAGTGGCTCACACCTATAATCCCAGCACTTTGGGAGGCTGAGGCGGGCAGATCACTTGAGGTCAGGAATTCAAGACCAGCCCGGCCAACATGGTGAAACAGCATCTCTACTAAAAATACAAAAATTAGCCAGAAACGGTGGCATGCCTTGGTGACAAAAGCAAAACTCTGTCAAAAGAAAATAGGCAAATCAAATCTACAGAGACAGAAAATAAATGAGTGACTGCCCATGGTTGTGGGTTTGAAGGAAATAATAGAAACCAATGACATGTATGGTATGTGAATTATATCTCATTAAAACTGTCATATAAGAATCGATGTGGGTTGCAATGAGGATAAGAATATCTAAAAAGGCTCCTTAAGGGGATGATAATGAAAGAAAAGGCTGTGAAACACTGACTCAAACGATGGACATGGAAGTCCTTTGTGTACAGAAAAGCAGTATTTGCCATGTCTTGAATAGCTCTTGTGACTCCGAAATGAACAGCATAGTTATAACCTCACTGGACCAATAAACACACTGAAGTAATTCCCATCCTGAAATAAAAAGGACCCTACCTTGATCCCTCAACCCAATGCAACTACTGATCTCTCTCACTTTTTCACCTAAGACTGGCATATAGCCTTGACACTCAAAGTGTGTGCCCCAGATCTACTGAATCAGTCTTCATTTTAACATATCCTAGGTGATTCACATACACATTTAAGTGTCGAAAGCACTGTTATAATGATCCTATCAATTTAGTAAGTCTTAGCAATGATGTAAGAATGTGGGAACTATCCAAAGGTGTTGTCAACCCTTTGGTCAGGTCAACCCCATTTTTGGAGGTAAAATGTGTAGTTTAACTTGCTTGTCACTGAACCTGTTTAAACATTATTCTAAGAAAGGAAAGTACGACGCCCATGAAAACCCCATCCCTTTCATTGACCAACCAATGGGTATTTTCTCATTGGCACATTCAAAAGAAGCCCCAACCAATATATATGCAAAATTTATGTAAGAAATAATAGCCGGGCATGGTGGCTCACATCTGTAATCCCAGCTCTTTGGGAAGCCAGGCATGCAGACCAATTGAGGTCAGGAGTTCAAGACCAGCCTGGCCAACATGGTGAAACCTCGTCTCTACTAAAAATACAAAAATTAGCCGGGCATGGAGGTGGGTGCCTGTAATCCCAGTTACTCAGGATGCTGAGGCAGGAGAATCACTTGAATCCGGGAGGCAGAGGTTGCACTGAGCCGAGATCGCGCCACCACACTCCAGCCTGGGGGACACAGCGAGACTTTGTCTCAAAAATAATAATAATAATAATAATAATAATAATAATAACAGACTAGGAGACGTGGCTCAGACCTGTAATCCCAGCACTATGGGAGGTCAAAGAGGTAGAAGCGCTTGAACCCAGGAGTTCGAGATCAGCCTGGGCAACATAGTGAGACACTCCCTACAAAAAATAAAAATTAAAAAAGAGATAATAAAAACATAAAATGCTAATTAGACAATAACACATTAAAATAGCAGACAGCAGAAAGGTTTTATTTCTTAATAAAATGCTATGCTTATAGAACTGCAAGAAAACATATATAGTTTTAAAATTACTGCTGGTACTATAAATTATTATAACCTATGACATTCATCTATTTGATTAGTATTTCTTCAGTACTTACTTTGCACCAAGTACTGTGTTAGGTGCCAGAGACAACATAGGGATCAAGACAGACAACACCCCTGCCCTCCTGGAATTTACAATCCAAAGAGGAGAAAATCATAACACCTATTGTCATAATGTGCTAAATGTACTACATAAGTTTTTCTCATTTAAACTTCAAACAACTCTGTGGAGTACAAATTGTAATTTCCATTTTTTCAAATAAAGAAAGAAGCACTCAAAGTGGAAGACACTTGAGAGAGATCACACAGCTGGCAAGTGTTACAAACAGGACTTTAAACAAGGTCTGTCTCATTCCAATACTTCTGCTTTCACACATTGTGTAAACTTCCTCTCAAGAGAATGGAGTTCAGTTTACCAAAGCCACCAAAATGTCTATACCCTTTGACCAATAACCCTCAGTAGGAATGTATATCTTAAAGAAATAATTTGAAAGGATATTAAAAACCTGTATCGACAAAAATGCACACAGCATTACTCAAAATACCAAAACAAAAAATGATAACGTTCTCAATGTCAAAAAATAGAGATTACTTAATTCATAGTAAAATCTCAGTGGAGGTGGGTTTTACAAAATGAGATTTGTTTTAAAAACCTCAAAATTGGTAAATTTTGAATAAAATCTGTAGATTAGAAAATAGTTTTGTATCAGCCGGGGAGCTCATGCCTGTAATCCCTGCACTTTGGGAGGCTGAGATGGGCAAATCACTTGAACCCAGGAGTTCCAGACCAGCCTGGGAAACATGGCAAAACCCCTTCTCTACAAAAAATACAGAAATTATCCAGGTGTGGTGGCACACACCTGTAGTCCCAGATACAATTCAAATATGGATACAATTCAACAAGAACTGTGCTTATGTGTAAAAGTATTTTCCAATATTTCTAGAAGAATGTTATGATACTATATAAATGCCCCTTTTGGCTGGGTTAATTGGCTCACGCCTATAATCCCAATACTTTGGGTCCTTCAAGTCCAGGGGTTTGAGACCACCCTGGGCAACATGGTGAAACCCCGTCTCTACAAAAAAAATATGAAAAATTAGCCAGGCATGGTAGTGCTTGCCAGTAGTCCCAGCTACTAGGGGGCTGAGGTGGGAGGATAGCTTGAGCTTGGGAGGTTGAGGCTGCAGTGGGCCATGATCGCAACACTGTACTCCAGCCTGGGCAACAGAAAGGAACTCTGTCTCAAATAAATAAATAAATAAATAAATAAATGTCATTTTAAAAGAAACCACAGAGACTAACTATCAGCACAGGTACAAATTGTATGGTCTTGAAATACACATACTGTTATATTTGGAGGCATCTCAGATAAAATAAAATAAGAGTGAAGTCCTCTGAGCACTGAATGAAAAGACAGTTTTCAGAACTGATGAACTGAAGAGAGAAGTGACCAAGAAGACAAACTTCTATTAATAGGAGGCTGTATCAAATAAAAATAGAGCCCAAGGATAAATCAACCAGAAGCAAAACAACTGGGAATCCAAGAGAAAACAAAGGCTTCTGCATAAATGAAAAGCACAGCATGTCCATCAGTCTGCAGTATACAACAATCTAATCAGGCAATAAGGAGAGAATGGGGACCTCTCCTGGAATACAGCAAATAGCTGAGAGGAATGACTGCTTCAGCAGAAAGCTGAAAAAATGACCTTAGAAAGTAAGATATCAGCACAGGAAAATCCATGAAAGGAACAAATGTAATCTCTGATTTTACATAACAGGAAACTGAGGCTGGGAGAGGAAAAAGGTCCCTATTAATTGTCCACCATAAGTTTCCAGCAGGACCAGTATTTAATCCCAGGACAGACCTCTTTCCACCAAATCCAGCTGCTTTCTACAAAGTGTGTTTGCTGAGAATATTACTGTTTGCACAAGGGGAATGAACCCACAGCCCACAAATCATTTTTTTTTTTTTTGAGACGCAGTCTCACTCTGTCGCCCAGGCTGGAGTGCAGTGGCGCGATCTCGGCTCACTGCAAGCTCTGCCTCCCGGGTTCACCCCATTCTCCTACCTCATCCTCCCAAGTAGCTGGGACTACAGGCGCCCGCCACCGCGACCAGCTAATTTTTTGTATTTTTTTAGTAGAAATGGGGTTTCACCGTGTTAGCCAGGATGGTCTCGATCTCCTGACCTTGTGATCTGCCCGCCTTGACCTCCCAAAGTGCTGGGATTACAGGCGTGAGCCACCGTGCCCGGCCCCCACAGCCCCCAAATCATTATACTCCAAATTCTGTTCATCGTAAAAAGCTGACAAAGCAAGCTCAATTTCTCTGCAGATAATTCTTTTGGGAAAACAATCTAATTTGTTTACCTACCTTGTGACAATCCTTCATGTGTATATACAACACAGAACTAGAGTGTACGAAGCAAATGTTATTTTTGTGGACCCCTTCACATTCGCAAATATGACAAATGCTATAACATGTCAGAGGAAAAGACACATATCCCAAGCCTTTCTTCTTCACCTACCTTGTGGTTCTGCCTAATATATTCTCCAGTGTCTTTTAGTATCGGAGGCCTGAGGCTCCTGCTGGTACCTTCCCCACCATTTACAGCTATGTGACCTTGGGCCCTCTCAGGACCTCATTTCCTTCATCAGTAAAACGGGGCTGCACTAGAGAACTTCAAAGGTTCCTCCCAGTTCTAACATCTTATGATTCTGTGAATCCTGAATTAACATTGCCTGTGATCAAATTTTAACAACCATATATTTATATTTTCAGACAGGGATTTGCCATCACCCAGGCTGGAGTGCAGTGGCACAATTCCAGATCACTGCAGTATCAAATCTCATGGGCTAAAGCTATCCTCCAATCTCAGCCTCCTGAGTAGCTGTGACCATAGGTGCACACCACCATGCCCAGCTAATTTTTGTATTTTTTGTAGAGATGAGGTCTCCCTATGTTGCTCAGGCTAGTTTCAAACTCTTGGGCTCAAGCAATCCTCCTGCCTCAGCCTCCCAAAAAGGTGGGATTACAGGCATGAGCCACTGTGCCAAGCTAACACCCACATATTGATTTGTATATTTCTGTATTAAAAAAATGAGGAACTCTCCTCAGAGAACTCAGCTGGCTCTCATGGCCTAAATTGAAAGTCTGGGCATTAGAAGGTATGAATATTATTCGTAGCTCTGCTAAGCGCTCTGGGTGAGCCTGAGAGAAGTTCTAAAGCAAGAAACCATTCTATCCTGGGTCAGTTGGTCAGTCAGGCTAATGTGTGGGGAACACTAATTTTGCAAAGAACTTTGGTTAGAGAGAAAAGACACATGGATTTTGGAGACAAAAGTTATCTTCAACAACCAAATAACATTTTAACAGAGCAACCTATCCAGGAATATAGGTTAGCTTGGGAATCCGTTAGACCTGGACTCTAGTCCTGATGCTGCCAATTATCAGCTGTGAGACCTCAGTAAGAACAAAAGGATAGGAATAGGGAAGGCCCTACTACACACTGACCACCACCTACGTGTGGGGCACATGAGTTATCTGAAAATGACAGGGGAGGACTAACCTCCCCAAGGTCACTTACAGCTTAAATACCCACATTTAATTTCCATCAGTGTTAGAGGATCAAGTAAAGAAGCAGATGGGTTCAATCATGCGAAACTCATTGTGACTATTGGTTGTGATAACAGGTTTTGATGAAAAACAAGGTTATGAAGGTGGAGGACATAGCCAGCAAACAGAAACACATCTAATTAGGTTTTGAGGAGGGAACTAGCCAGTGTGCAAGTGGAAGATGGGGAGGAAAGAGAATATAACTATATGAACACAGTCAGAGCAAGAAGACCATCAGGGGATCATGAAACATGAGTGGAAAGTAGTAACAAAGAGAGCAATTTATCAACAATTTACCAAAATAATCTCAACCATCTATAAAATATATGATATGCTTAGAAAAAAGACTAGAATATGTCAAAAAAAAAAAGTGGTTGTTACTGCCACTGTGCGTAATTGCTACTTTCTTATTTATATTCTTCTGTATTTTTCAAAATTCCTTAGGGAGCATATTTGTTATTATAGTGTGAAAAAGAATAAACTTCATGCAAAATGTTTACCCAGCACCTATTTGGTGACAAGCATTGTGATAGGTACTAGGGCTACAAAGACGAACAACAGAGTAATTGTTTTGGCATAGGAAAGGCTTCATAAAAGAGTGACAGATATTTGGCTATGACTTCAAGGATAAGCAGATATTCACCCAGGTGAGAATGGAGGAGGAAATTCCAGGCAGAGGAAACAGCAGATAAACAGACAAGGAATCCAAAAGGAAATTAGAAATATTCTGAGAGCCCAATGCATTTGGCAAGTAGGAGGTGTGGAGGGGAGAAATAGGAGATAAAACTGGAGAAGTAGTATACTGTGAATAGCATTGAATGCCATCTAAATAAGTTTAAATTTCCTAAGACCTGATGCTGGATAGATTAATTAACATTAATCTTTTGTGCATTTCCAGTAAAAGAAACTATCATCAGAGGGAACAGGCAACCTACAGAATGGGAGAAAAATTTTGCAATCTATCCATCTGACAAAGGGCTAATATCCAGAATCTACAAAAAACATGAACAAATTAACAAGAAAAAAACAAAAAAACCCATCAAAAAATGGGCAAAGGATATGAACAGGCACTTCTCAAAAGAAGACATTTATGCAGCCAACAGACATATGAAAAAACGCTCATCATCACTGGTCATTAGAGAAATGCAAATCAAAACCACAGTGAGATACTATCTCACGCCAGTTAGAATGGTGATCATTAAAATGTCAGGAAACAACAGATGCTGGAGAGGTTGTGGAAAAGTAGGAATGCTTTTATACTGTTGGTGGGAGTGTAAACTAGTCCAACCATCGTGGGGACAGTGTGGCGATTCCTTAAGGGTCTAGAACTAGAAATACCAGTTGACCCAGCAAATCCATCTCTAGGCATATACCCAAAGGATTATAAATCATTCTATGATAAAGACACATGCACATGTATGTTTACTGCGGCACTATTCGCAATAGCAAAGACTTGGAACCAACCCAAATGTCCATCAATGATAGACTGGATAAAGAAAATGTGGCACATATACACCATGGAATCCTATGCAGCCATACAAAAAGGATGAGTTCATGTCCTTTGCAGGGACATGGATGAAGTTGGAAACCATCATTCTCAGCAAACTATCACAAGATCAGAAAACCAAACACTGCATGTTCTCACTCATAAGTGGGAGTTAAACAATGAGAACACATGGACACAAAGAGGGGAACATCACACACTTGGGCCTGTCAGGGGATGGGGGGCTGGGGAGGGATAACATTAGGAGAAATACCTAACGTAGGTGACGGGTTGAGGGGTGCAGCAAACCACCATGGCACAAGTATACCTATGTAACAAAACTTCACGTTCTGCACACGTAACCCAGAACTTAAAAAGTATAATTTTAGAAAAATACGAAAAAAAAATCTATTGTGCATTTCAAAACAGCTAGGAGAGAACAATTCAAATGTTCCTAGCATTAAGAAAGTTAAATATGTAAAGTGATGAATACCTTAATTACACTGATTTGATTATATGAAAGTATCAAATTATCATATGTACTTTGAAAATATGTACATCTATTATGTATCAACAAAATAATTTTTAATAAGTTTAATTTTCAAACTATGAACCATTTTAACAACCAGTGAATAACCAAATCATATTTACATAGTAGGAAGAGCCTGCCTTTCTTTCTTTTTCTCTTCCTCTTTTGCTTTCTTTCTTTCTCTCTTTCTTTCTTTTCTTTCTTTCCTTTTCTTTCTCTCTCTCCTCCCTTCCTCCCTTCCGTCCTTTCCCTCCCTCCCTCCTTCCTTCTTTCCTTCTTTCCAACAGAGACTCTATCACCTAGGCTAGAGTGCAGTGGTACAATCATAGCTCACTGCAGCATCGAACTCCTGGACTCAAGCCATCCTCCCCCACTCAGCCTCCCAAGTAGATGGGACTACAGGCATATGCCACCACACTTGGGTAATTTTTAAAATTTTATAGAGACAGGGTCTCACTATGTTGCCCAGGCTGGTCTCAAACTCCTGGACTTAAGCAGTCTGCCTACCTCGGCCTACCAAAGTGTTGGGATTACAGGTGTGGGCCATTGCACTGGGTCAAAAAAAGCCTTTAAAATGCCAAGCGTTAGTAGGGCATAGAGCTGCCTCTGCCATATTTTCATACCCCTTAGACCACATAGGGTCTTTTAGTGACTTTATTTTTCTGAAATTGCTTTTTGCTTTGTTTTGTTTTGTTTGAGATGAGTCTTGCTCTGTTGCCCAGGCTGGAGTACAGTGGCACAATCTCAGCTCACTGCAAATTCCGCCTCCCAGGTTCAAGTGATTCTCCTGCCTAAGCCTCCTGAGTAGCTGGGATTACAGGCGAGCGCCATCACGCTCGGTTAATTTTTGTATTTTTAGTAGAGACAGGGTTTCACTGTGTTGGTCAGGCTGGTCTCGAACTCCTAGCCTCGTGATCTGCCCGCCTCAGCCTCCCAAAGTGCTGGGATTACAGGCGTGAGCCACCACGCCCGGCCTATTTTTCTGAAATTCTTTTGGTGTCCCCTCAACCAGATTTCACCCACCTGAAAATGTCATGGGAGGAATAAGAAAAAATCAAAGAAGTCAGTAACACTGTTTCCTCTGACCTCACCACTGACTGCAAACTCAGGAGTGCTCTTGAAAACAGTCACAAAATTTCGATTTATCTGTATGATATTATATATCCCAGAAAATAAGGAAGGTCCCAATTTAAAATATTCCATCTCATTGTTACCATAAGCACATAAGTACACTGGTATTAATAATGACCATATATTCCAAATTTGGTTCACCAAACATGGTCACCAAAGCACAGCTAGTTGTGAATTACCCTGTCTCTCTCATCCAGCCGCGAGACACCTGTAGGCTGGCACTGTGGTTGCTTAATCTCTCCATCCCCTGGGTCTAGTACAGGACCTCCCAGCAGCCACCAAAGAAATGTTTGCTTTTTTGTTTTTGTTTTTGTTTTGAGACAGAGTCTTGCTCTGTTGCCCAGGCTGGAGTGCAGTGACGCGATCTCGGCTCACTGCAAGCTCCGTCTCCCAGGTTCATGCCATTCTCCTGCCTCAGCCTCCTGAGTAGCTGGGACTACAGGTGCCCTCCACCAAGCCCGGCTAACTTTTTGTGGTTTTAGTAGAGACGGGGTTTCACCGTATTAGCCAGGATGATCTCCTGACCTCATGATCCGCCCGCCTCGGCCTCCCAAAGTGCTGGGATTACAGACATGAGCCACCGCGCCCAGCCAGAAATGTTTGTTAAATCCAACTCCGTACCCAGAAGGTAAAACCCTTTTAAGAGGCTTAAACTTTGGAAAATTTTCCAAAGAATATTAATATCGTTCCTATAAAATTTTCCCTGTTCAGAAGATTTGGTAGACAGTCTCCAGAAAAATCTTTTAGAGGCTTTTATTACATATTAATTAACAAAAGAAATGAAAAAAAAAGACACCCAGCCCTCCTCAAAATACATCACTATTTGATGGAAACTAGATTATCAGCCTGACAGTGCTTTGATCCCAAAGCCCACTGATTTGCTATGCATGCATTTCTTGTAAGCTTTCACCTTAATGTAAAGAAATAGTATCACCGGAGCTACAATTATAACATATTTATTGGCAGAAAGAGGAGAATGAGGCCTAGATGTTTCCCCCAACTATGGGAAAACATTCACTTATTAAAATAAACACCAGGCTTAGAATGGAAAGCAACTTAGGTTTCATTGGGAGACTTTGGTGAAACTAAAGCACAAACTCCTTTGTAAAGTCCTTCCAATGTCAGAACTAGAAACGGTTTTATTTTCTCTAAAATTTAGACAAGTATTTTTAAAACTAATCATAGGAAAGAGCAACAAAGCAGGAGGAACATCTCAATGCTTTATGGTAAAAAGGCAAAAAAGTCATCCACAGAGGGAAAGAAAAGTTTCTTCAGAAGAAAGGTATATCAGGCCTGGTGCAGTGGCTCACGTCTGTAATCCCAACACTATGGAAGGCTGAGACGAGTGGATTGCTGAGCCCAGGAGTTCGAGACCAGCCTGGCCAACATAGGAAGATCCTATCTCTACAAAAAATCAAAAAATTAGCCAGGCGTGGTGGCTTGCACCTGTGGGTCCCAGCTACTCAGGAGGTTGAGGTGGGAGGATCACTTCAGCTCCGGAAGCCGAGGCTGCAGTGAGCCATGAACACATGTACCCCTGGACTCCAGCCTTGGAGACAGGGCAAGACCCTGTCTCAAACAAAAAAAAGAAGGTCCATTAAGGAAAAAAAAAAACAACAGGGAGATTAAGTGTAGGTTCTTATAAATACCTTTATTGAGATATACTTCACATACCATAAAATTCACCTATTTAATTAAAGTGTAAAAAGTAGGCCAGGCATGGTGGCTCACGCCTGTATTCCCAGCACTTTGGGAGGCCGAGGCAGGTGGATCATCTGAGGTCAGGAGTTTATGGTGAAACCCCGTCTCTACTGAAAATAAATAAATAAATACAAAAAATAGCCAGGCATGGTGGCAGGTGCCTGTAATCCCAGCTATTCAGGAGGCTGAGGCAGGAGAATCGCTTGAACCCGAGAGGAGGAGGTTGCAGTGAGCCAAGATCACACCATTGCACTCCAGCCTGGGCAACAAGAGCAAAACTCCGTCTCGAATAAATAAATAAATAAAGTGTAAAAAGTAAATGTATGCTGTTTTTGTTTCCTACTTAACATGACAAACGCTTTTGTAGAATATTAAAGGATAATAAGATCAAATAATCAAGAAAATAATATAATTATTTCTCATATTAACTTATTTTTATTTGTAAGATTCTATTCTACTTTAATAATTTCTGTTGCTCAATTTCTTCATTTCAGCAACCATGACTATTTTAATATACACTCAAAGGAGCTACACCATAAGGCATAAATTAGTCTTTTTTTTCCTAAAATATAATATTGTAAAAAGTTAGTACTAAAGCAAAGTATACAGGCAGACCTTTCAATATGATTGACGTAAAATCCTAGACCATAGTGATGAAGATTCAGCAAAACAGATGCTGAAACTGAAAAAGTTAGAGTACATTATTTCAAAGAATAAGATTCCTATTCACAGATACTCATTTTAAATCCACTATTTATACAAACTCAGTATATATATAGTTTAATAAAAGAGCATTAAAATGATATTAGTCATTGATAATGTCTCTGGACAAGGCATTGTTGAGCAGTGTTTGAAAAGTCATGATAAGACCAGGCACAGTGGCTCATGCCTATAATCCCTGCACTTTGGGAGACAGAGGTGGCGGATCACTTGAGGTCAGGAGTTTGAGACCAGCCTGGCCAACATGGTGAAACTCCATCTCTACTAAAAATACAAAAATTAGCTGGCGTGGTGGCGCATGCCTGTAGTCCCAGCCTCTCAGGAGGCTGAGACAGGAGAATCGCTTGAACCCTGGAGGCGGAGGTTGCAGTGAGCCAAGATAGCGCTACTGTACTCCAGCCTGGGCGACAGAGTGAGACTCCATCTCAAAAAAAAAAAAAAAAAGCCAGGCGCAGTGGCTCACTCCTGTAATCCCAGCACTTTGGGAGGCCAAGGCGGATAGATCACCTGCAGTCAGGAGTTTGAGACCAGCCTGGCCAACATGGGGATACCCCGTAATATTTGTTTTTATATTAAAAAAAAAAAAATAGCTGGGCGTGGTGGCGCATGCCTGTAGTCCCAGCCTCTCAGGAGGCTGAGACAGGAGAATCACTTGAACCCAGGAGGCAGAGGTCGCAGTGAGCCGAGGTCACATCATTGCACTCCAGCATGGGGTGATAGAGCGAGACTCTGTCTCAAAAAAAAAAAGAAATGTCATGATGAGATAGAAAGAACACTGAGTTTTGTAGTTCAAATTCTGGCCATACCGCCCACTGCCTCTGTGATCATAAGGCTGTGCTCATCCCTAATTATTTCCTATATGTAATCAAATATTCTTTCAGATTTTACAAGCACATATATCTTAGGTAAATATTCTGGAGCCCAGAATGGACATCCAGATCCTGTCTTCATAAACCCAACTGTTGGGCCCAGGAAGGTGCCTATAACTCAGTGGCATCAGACTGGAGACTCTGAGTGAGTAAGCTAGTTCCCCTACATATTAGCCTGTATTTATTCAAGCTCTGTAGAATTCCTTCATTTGTACTCTGAAGATTTTTACATTTTACATGACTGTGACTAGAGAAGCTTTCTCTTGAAATGCAGAGACAAAGGAAAATCTTTCTAGTTGTGTCAGAAAACTTAATAACTGCATCTAGAACCTACAAGAAAATGAATTTATTTTAAGAAAGTAGGAAAGGAAATTGCATAGGGCAGAGGCAGGGGGATAAAATAGAGAAGTACATATAACATTGCATCTGTCCATTGTGGAAGATTAATGTCTGCTGTGGAATGTAGACTAATAAAACCTGAAGCTAGTCCTGACATTTGATCATTTGAGTTTCTGGCTGATACATATGGTTAATCTCTCTCTCTCCAGTTCATATTCTGATATAGGCTATCCAGGGCAGGAAGAAAGGCTCAGATGCTTTCAAGATGAAATATTTTCCTATTTCAAGAAGACAGAAAAGAACTCCTTTCTTTACTTAGCTTTGAGGCTACCGTGCAAGATCAATATTCTTTCTGGGTCATTTCAAAAGTCATTCTTTATCTCAGAGTAGTTGTTTACACAAAGAGATTCAAAATACAGCAATCGCTGGTGCTAATTTTAAATTGCATATGCTTCCAAGGAAGACAATCCTCAATGTTAGGTTTGTTTACCTATTCACAAGATAAAAATAGCCAAGTGTGGCCAGGTGCTGACTCACACCTATAATCCCAGCGCTTTGGGAGGCCAAGGCGGGCGGAACACCTGAGGTCAGGAGTTCGAGACCAGCCTGGCCAACATGGCGAAACTCTGTCTCTACCAAAAAAAAAAAAATACAAAAATTAGCTGGGTGTGTGTGGTGGCACATGCCTATAATTCCAGCTACTTGGGAGGCTGAAGCAGGAGAATTGCTTGAACCCGGATGGTGGAGGTTGAAGTGGGCTGAGATTGTGCCACTGCACTCTAGCCTGGGTGACAGAGCAAGATTTCTTCAAAAAAAACAAAAAATCGCCAAATGTTGCAGTTTTATGTGTCATTTTGGCTGGGGCACGGTGCCCAAATATGTGGTCAAACATTATTCTGGATGTTTCTGTAGGGGTGTTTTTGAATGCGATTCAAAAACAGATTGAGTAATCAGATTGCCCTCATGATGTGGGTGGGCCTTAACCAATCAGTTGAAGGCTTAAATAGAACAAAAGACTGATTTACCCCCAAGCAAGAGGGGATTCTCCAGCAGACTGCCTTTGGACTCAAAGTGCAGCTCCTTCCTGAGTCTTCAGCCTGCCTGCCTCTCTCACTAGATACTTGGACTTGCCAAGCCTCCACAATCACTTGAGCCAATTCCTTAAAAATATATATATATATTTTGAGATAGGGTCTCACTGTGTTCCCAGGCTGGAGTGTAGTGGTATGATCTTGGCTCACTGCAACCTCTCTCTCCCGGGTTCAAGCGATTCTCCTGCCTTGATCTCCCAAGTAGCTGGGATTACAGGTGCCTGCCACCATGCCTGGCTAATTTTTGCATTTTTAGTAGAGGTGGGGTTTTGCCATGTTGCCCAGGCTGGTCTCAAACTCCTGACCTCAAGTGATCCACCCTCCTTGGTCTCCCAAAGTGCTGGGATTATAGGCATGAGCCACTGTGCCAGGCCCCTCTTTCTATATATATAGATAGATAGATACATATGCTATTGTTTCTAAGTCTCTGGGATGCCCTTCTGAATACACTAAGGTCTGACTTCCAAATGCAGAGATTTTACAAAACAGTCTCCACAATAGGGATGAACCTGGAAAACATTATGCTGAATGAAAGAAGCCAGTCACGAAAAACCTCGTGTTGTATGATCCCATTTATATAAAATGTCCAGAATAGGCAAATCTACAGACACAGAAAGATTTGTGGTTGCCTAGTGCTAGCAGGAATGGGGGAAAATAAGGAGTTACTGTTATTTGGTACGAGGCTTCTTTTTAGGGTGAAGAAAATGTTCTAAAATTGATTGTGGTGATGGTCGCAAAATTCTGTGAATATACTAAAAATCCGTGAATTGCACAATTTGAATGGGTGAATTCTTTGCTCTGGGAATGATACCTAAATAAGCCAGGATATATATATTCTCACAGCTACTTCTAGGTTTTCCACAGCATTTCTCCGGTTCTCAGCAAAACAGAGTTTATCTGTGTTTTGCTTTTGTTAAGATGCCTGTTGATTTTGTTTGACTGTTTTTATTGAGACAGATATATTTAAAGGCCAAAATAGGCCAGAAAAGTTGTTTATTCCATGAAAACATACTATTTAGGGACCCGACCAATAAGTAGCAAGTACGAATTACATTAAGAAATAGTCCATTGCGGCTGGGCACGATGGCTCATACGTATAATCCCAGCATTTTAGGAGGCGGAGGGGAACAGATCAGTTGAGGACAGTAGTTGAAAACCAGCCTGGTCAACATAGTGAAACCCCGTCTCTACTAAAAAAAAAAATTAAAAAAAAAAAAAATTAGCCATGGTGGTGCCCACCTGTAGTCGCAACTACAAGAGGCTAAGGCATGAGAATCGCTTGAACCCAGGATGGAAAGTTGCAGGGAGTTGAGATTACGCCACTGCACTCCAGCCTGAGCAACAGAATGAGACTCCATTTCAAAAAATGATGATAATGAAGAAAGAAAGAAAATAGTCAATTTGGCTTATAAGTCATTGTACACAGGGACTGTCTACCTTGGGAGATCATGTGCTCTTTCTCCCAGATATCTTTTCAAACAGGATTTATAACAAAGGGAATACTGAATTTTGAACTTTGTCTGATGAGAGGCAGAGCACTGAACTAAATAACCTCTTGAGGTCCATTTCATTCTTTCCAAATGATATAAAGAGGTCAAAGCTATTAATAAATCAACTAGAACAACATAGTAATTCCCAAGTCACTGTTGTCTACCATACTAATACTAAGCTCTTTGACTACTGCCTTTAGAAGATTCTTACTTTGTCAAATATCTAGTTTTGTGTTAGGCACTTCTACATCCATAATCTTATTTATGACTTCATACTATCAAAACTCAACTTCTTGGCCACCTTATTTGCTGGGTGACCTATTTCGTGGTTTACTTTGTAGTCAGGAATTACATTTTTCAGATAAGAAAGCTAAGGGTCAGAGAGATTGAGAAACTTGTCCCAAATCACACAACTGTTAAGCAGTGGAAATGTGGTTCAAATCCAAGAATACCACCACCAAAAGGCCCCAGTGCTAGTGCTCTGATTACCAGTTCACAAATGTCATCATTTTCTGTTCTCTCAAAATGGCAGCCCTGGTCTACAGTTTGGAAAAAGTTTTCTCATATGGAAGAGCCAGTGTGGCTAGGATTGCCCTTTTTAACCTAAGGTTTTTGTTTTTACTTATCTCTGCTTTTTCAAATATTTAATTCACAATCACCCTCTCCCTTGAGCAATATTTACTCCCTTTTATGCATGATGAACTATTTTTCATACCTCTCAAAGTTTTTTACCCTCTCATATGATGATAGCTGTAATTTTTAATATTTTGTAATAGTACACAAATTATTATTCTGCATTAAAAGTTTTGGGTACATATGGATTTGTAAATTATTTACAATAACTACAAGCCTCCAAGCATCTCATACTCATGGGTTTAACAGCTTTTATGAACATATGTGGCTAGAAGATGAAACTAATACGGCTTTCCGTTTTTGTGAGGCAGCACAAGAGATCATAGAAGGAAAATATAAGAGACGATTGAAAGGAAATTTCCCTGGGGCATGAGCCTGCTGGAACAGTTTATAGAGAGGCCCAAGAAATAACATATCTATCCCATTCCATCCCATCCCACATTTAGTAGTGATGTCTCACCACTAGCTAAGAATTGCCTAGTACAGGCCGGGCGCGGTGGCTCAAGCCTGTAATCTCAGCACTTTGGGAGGCCGAGGCGAGTGGATCACGAGGTCAGGAGATCGAGACCATCCTGGCTAACACGGTGAAACCCCGTCTCTATTAAAAATACAAAAAATTAGTCGGGCGTGGTGGCAGGCGCCTGTAGTCCCATCTACTCGGGAGGCTGAGACAGGAGAATGGCGTGAACCTGGGAGGCAGAGCTTGCAGTGAGAGGAGATCGCACCACTGCACACCAGCCTGGGCAACACAGCAAGACTCTGTCTCAAAAACAAACAAAAAACAAAAAAGAATTGCCTAGTACAGCATGAGAGCCAGAATGCCTAAGTTCAAATTGCCAGGCTGAAATATAATTGCTCTATGGCATTAGGCAAGTTACTTAACCCCTCTGTTCCTCAGCTTCTTTGTAAAATGGTCATCCTAACAGCACCAACCTTATAACTTTTCCTGTGAGGATTAAATAAGTTAATATGTGTAAAGTGCTTAGAACAGTGTCGCAATTACATATACAGGAAAATATAGTTGGGTAGCACTACATAAATCAGCTCAACTCTTAAAATGAGTGGCTCAAGGTGCTTTGTTTTGTTTTGCCTTTTTTAGAGGTGAGATCTCACTCTGTCTCCCAAGTTGAAGTGCAGTGTCACAATCATAACTCACTGCAGTCTCAAACTCCTACGTTCAAGTGATCCTCTCACCTCAGCCTCCAAGTAGGTAGGACTACAGTGACATGGCACCAAACCTAGCTAATTTTGAAATTTTTATAGAAATAAAGTCTCATTATGTTGCCCAAGCTGGTCTTGAACTCCCTGTGGGGCCTCACGCCTAGGCTTAAGCAATCCTCCCACCTCGATCTCACAAAGTGCTGGGATTACAGGTGTGAGCCACCATGTCCAGCTGTTGATAAAATAGATAACCAGCATGGTGGCTCACAAGTATAATCCCAGAACTCTGAGAGGCTGAGGTGGGAGGATCACTTGAGCTCAGGAGTTCAAGACCAGTATGGGTAACCTAGTAAGACTCTGTCTTTACCAAAAAATACAAAAAATTAGCCAGGCACATGCCAGTAGTCCCACCCACTCAGAAGGCTGAGGTAGGAGGATGGCTTGAGCCCAGGAGGTGGGGGTTGCAGTGAGCGAAGATCATGCTACTGCACTCCAGCCTGGGTGACAGAGCAAGACCCTGGCTCCATTAGAAAAAAAAAAAAAAGCACCAAAAACAGAAACAAAAAACATAACCATTTGCTTAAAGTAATGATAGGGACAATGTATTCAGTGATGACAGTGCATGGATAGCTGAAATGAATGACAACAATGTTATAAGGGACTTGAGAAAGAAACTGGTAATCTTCTGCTATAAGATACTAGCACTACCTGTGAAATAGTATAGTGTTATTTGAAAATAGATTTGGCTCTTTCTAAATGCACATTGCAAACTCTAGCGCAAACACTAAAAAAAGTTTTAAAAGAAGTGCTGGTCTGAGGGTAGTGAGTTATCTCAACAGTTCACAGTCAGTTACAGATCAAACTTCTTGTTTACTCTTTGCCCCCTTCTCACTACTGCACTTGAGTAGTCTTAAAAAATAAAAATAAGGCCAAGCACAGTGGCTCACACCTGTAATCCCAGCATTTTGGGCGGCCGAGGCGGGCGGATCACAAGGTCATGAGTTCGAGACCAGCCTGGCCAATATGGTGAAACCCCGTCTCTACTAAAAATACAAAAATTAGCCAGGTGTGGTGGTGGGTGCCTGTAGTCCCACTACTCAGGAGACTGAAGCAAAAGAATCACTTGAACCTGGGGCAGAGGTTGCAGTGAGCCGAGGTCACATCATTGCACTCCAGCATGGGGTGATAGAGCGAGACTCTGTCTCAAAAAAAAAAAGAAATGTCATGATGAGATAGAA
>NW_012115333.1:3536136-3550751 GCF_000951035.1 Colobus angolensis palliatus | reverse complement strand
ATATATGTAAAATAAAATAAAAATATTTAAAATAAGTATAATTAATATGCTAAGAGAGAAAATGGAATCCTACAAATGCCCAGTTAAAATTACAGAGCCAGAATACTATTTTGTTGTGTACGCACACCACATTTTCTTTACCTATTAATAGATACTCAAGCTGATTACAAATATTGGCTATTGTGAATGAAGCTGCAATGAACATAGGAGTGCAGACATCTCTTCAACAACAGATTTCATTTCCTTCGGATAGTTCTATTTTTAATTTTTTGAAGAAATATCATACTGTATTCAATAATGGCTATACTAATTAACATTCCCACCAAGTGTACACACTTATCCACATCTTCACCAACACTTATCTCTTTCTTCTTTTTGATAATAGTGATTATAACAGGTATGAGGTAGTATATGGTTGTGATTTCAATTTGCCTTTCCCTGATGACTACTAATGTTGAGCATTTTTTTCATATACCTGTTGGCCATTTAAATGTCTTCTTTTGAGAAATGTCTTTTCAGGTCCTTTGTCTATTTTTATATCAGGTTATTCATTTCCTTACTCTTGAGTTGCCTGAGTTCCTTACATATTTTGGATATTAACCTCTTATCATATGTATGGTTTGCAAATATTTTATCCCATTCCATAAGTTGTCTCTTCATTCTGTTGATTGTGTTCTGGTTTTGGAAATCCTGACATTTGCAACATGTGGATGAACATGGAGGACAATATGCTAGTGAAATAAGCCAGGCACAGGAAGTGAAAATTGCATGATCTACTTATATGTGGAATCCTAAAAAGTCTAACTCATAAAAGTAGAGAGTAGAATGATAGTTAGCAGGGGGATGAGAAGAGATTGGGAAGATGTTGGTCAAAGGATACAAAATTTCATGTTGACAGGACGAATGAGTTCAAGAGATCCATTGTCAAGCATGTGATTATAGATAATAGCAATGTGTCGTATACATGAAAATTGCAAATAAAGTAGATTTTAAATATTCTCACCATAAAATAAGTATGTGAGGTAACGAGTATGTTAGTTAGTTTGATTTAGCCATTCTACATGTATACATAGATGAAAGCATCATGAAGTATACCCAGGAGCTCAAAGGGAAAGAAGAAGGGATAAATAGGTGAGGCACAGGGTTGGGGGTGGGGTTTAGAGCATTGAAACTATTCTATATGATACTGTAATGGTGGATACATGTCACTCTGCACTTGTCAAAAGTCTTAGCATGTAATTCAAAGTGTGAATTCTAATGTAAACTATGGACTTTAATAATAATGTAGCAATCAATATTGGTTCATCAGTTATAACAAATGTCTCACACTAATGCGAGATGTTAATAGGGGAAACCGGAGGAGAGGGGGATAGGGAGGTACACGAGGACTCTGTCCTTTCTCCTCAATTTTTCTGTAAAACTGAAACTGCTTTGAAAAATAGAATCTTGGCTGGGCGCGGTGGCTCACACCTAAAATCCCAGCATTTTGGGAGGCCAAGGCAGGTGGATCACTTGAGGTCAGGAGTTCGAGACCAGCCTGGCCAATGTGGTGAAACCACATCTCTACTAAAAACACAAAAATCAGCCAGGCGCGGTGGCACACACCTGTAGTCCAAGCTACTCAGATGGTTGAGGCATGAGGATTGCTTGAACTGGGAGGCAGAGGTTACAGTGAGCTGAGATCGCACCACTGCACTCCAGGCGGGGCAATAGAGTGAGATTCTGTCTCAAAGACAAATTAAAAAAAAAATTAATAAAAAAATTAAAGATAGAATCTATTAACTTTTTTTTTCTTTTTTAGTGAGACAGAGTTTCACTCTTGTCGCCCAAGCCAGAGTGCAATGGCATGATCTCAGCTCACTGCAACTTCTGCTTTCCAGGTTCAAGTAATTCTTCTGCCTCAGCCTCCCGAGCAGTTGGGATTACAGGCACGTGCCACCACACTCAGCTTTTTTTTTTTTTTTTTTGTATTTTAGTAAAGATGGGGTTTTACCATGTTAGCCAGGCTGGTCTCGAACTCCTGACCTCATATGATCTGACTGCCTCAATCTCTTAAAGTGTTAGGATTACAGGTGTGAGCCACCATGCCTGGCTATTAACATTTTTTAAAAAGACAATTTGAAACAACTGGGAGAGTATAAGTATAGACTGGCTAACAGATGATAGTAAGAAATTACTGACAATCTGTATTGCATATGATGATGTCACAGTGGTTATATCAGAAATACATATGGGTATAATGACATACCTGGGATTTGCTTTAAAATACTCCAGAAGAAAAATACCATGTGTGTGTTGGGTGGGGGAATTGAGGGTACCTGAAATGAGATTGGGAAAAAGGTTGGGTGATGAATCTAGAGGGTTCATTATATTAAAACTCTCTGATTTTGTGTATGTTTGAAATTTTCCATAATAATGTTTTTAAAATATGTGTGAACTGAAATACAAGAAGAGTCCAAAGAATTCTTTGAGCACTAAGGTTCTTTGAACATGCCCAGGTCTTATTCACTGCATATGCTGTACAAGAGACTGGATTTTCTCAATAATTAATAGGAACGCACTCTTCATCTATCTCTAACATCTACCCACAAGAACAGCCAGTCCTGGATTATTCTCTAGGACCTCTTGACAAGTAACCAGTGCCTTTAGGCACTGAGTGCTTTTCATAATTTCCTGTTCCTTCGGCCCAACAGCAAGTGTCTTTGATGGGACACTTCTAGACTGTAGTATCCCTGTGATTTTAAACTTCCTTTGGAATAATTATTTTTGCCTATTTGTACGTTAGCCGGAGAAGTAACATTTTACCCCCAGAAATCTATTGCAATCTGTTTCATCTTTGTACTTTATACTTAATATAGTCGAAAATTTGGTTTAAGAGTGATTACAACATTTATCCCCAACAACTTTCCCAATTCTACAGCCTTAACACCAACTCTAAATAATAACGATAGACTGCTAAAAGATATATAACTGTCTTAAGAAAAGGTGATCATTCTGTTTCCATCAGGATGGAATTCAATTTCTTTAATAGAGTAATTGGTGAAATAAGAACAGTTGAGAGAAATTCTGAGTTAAGGCTAAAATAAAATCCTAGACAGCCATTAAGAGATCAGAGTTCAGTTTTCTGCATGTGGCTATTTAAATTTCAATTCATTAAAATTTAATAAAATTAAAAATATACTTCATCCATCACACTAGCCAAATTTTAAGTGCTCAGTAGTCATATTGCAAAGAACACAACAGACATTTCCATAATCACAGAAAGTTCTATTGGACTGCACTGTGCTAGAACACAGAGGTTAATAGCATGAGCTTTGGAGTCAGAACAAATTTCTACTACATGCTCCTCAATCACCTTGCCCTGTGATCCTTGATGACTTACCTAACTTCTCTAATCCTCACTTTCCTCATCTGTGCAATGGAAATAACAACAGTATCTACTTCACAGGGTGAGTGTGAAGACCTGTGAGATAATATGGACAATAGTAAACTTCAGCTATGATAACTGCTCGATGTGCTAGGCTTGTGCGATACAAAGAAGAAATAAACATGGCCACGCCTTCAAATGAACATAGACTCTAATAGAGGAGAAATGCATTTAAACAAATAAATTATACCACGTGGTTCCAGATATAGGAATAATGTTACTCTTTAAAAGAGTCATTCAACAAGGCCTTACAAAAGAAATGACATTTGAGCAGAGGCTTAAAGGATATGTAGGAGTTTGCTAGGTACAACAAGGGAAAAAATAAAAACCATTGGAAGTTGAGAGAAACCATGTGAGCAAGGTATAGGATGAAAGAGCCTATGTAGCATGTTGAAGAAGCTGGAACAAGACCAGTGCAGCAAATGGGTAGGGGCATGTTTAATATAAGGCAGTCACTGAAGAAAACATCAACAAGAGCAAAAGTCTCAGAATGTGCCAGCTGACATGAGGCAATTACGATTTTGGTCATTTTCCACAAACAGCTGTGCTCTCCTCCTCACTCAGCAGTAGGAATGTCTCTTGAGAGAATTACAGCTTCCAGCTGCTACCTTTCCCTCAGCCACTAACAAATTCACCACAGAGAACAATGTTGATCTAATTCTACACACTCATAAACAAAGTTTGAGCTGAGCAGGGAGAATGTCACTGAGCCCACTACTCTCGAAGGAGTAGAAAAGAGAACCACCATTGAGTGGAAATCTACCATGTGCCAGTCAGTATTCTTAGAAGTGATGCCATTTCACACTCTGAAACAACTCTATGGAGTAGAAATTATTCCCTTTTTTTTTCTTGAGATTTCTAACACTGTTTGGCTCAAAGAAGCTAAGTGACCATCCAAGGTCTCATGGCAAGAGTGACATCTGATTTTTAATCCCACACCCATGCTCTTAGAAAAGACTCAACTTACCCAGCTAGACTTTAGCAAATTTTTCACAAAAAAAAAAAAAAAAGAAATTCCTCCTTTTCTTCTCACTTTGAGCACATTACTGATGAAAATCTAACACACCTACATAGGTGAGACATAACAGAACAATATTTATAATATAAACTACTAGTTGTGAAAGACTGGGGCCCCAGTCTCTCTGGGTACCCAGAATAAGAGTCAGGGAACCTGATCTAGATCTGGCTATGACGTAAATGCCTACATATCCATGAGCAAGTCACTTACCCTCTCTAGGCCTAGCTGCCTCGCCTGCAAAATGTAAAAGCTGCACCAGGTGAGAACTGGTAATCATAGTGATAATGATGGTGATATGATAATTAATAAGTTGTAAAATACATCTATTTGACTTTTTTTAAATTGAGACAGGGTCTCACTCTGTCTCCCAGTCTGAAGTGCAGTGGCAAAATCATGGCTCACTGCAGCTTTGACCTCCCAGGCTCAGGCAATGTTCCCACCTCAGCCTCCCAAGTAGCTGGAACGACAAGCATTCACCACTATGCCCAGCTAATTAATTTGTGTGTGTGTGCAGGTATGTGTGTGCCCATGTGTACAGTCAGGGTGTCACTATGTTGGCCAGGCTGGTCTGAAACTCCTGGCCTCAAGCAGTCCTCCCACTTTGGCCTCTCAAAGTGCTGGGATTACAGGTTTGAGCCACCATGCCCAGGCATCATATTTTACATTTTAACATTTTTGAAATTAGGATACATTTTACATTTAGCATATGGCATGTCATATGCTAACTGACATTTTGTCCTTTCTTAGTGGTACACATAATTATGGTGTAATTTCCAAAGATAAGTAATGTTTACTGAGCACTTAACATACCACACACTATACTGATGTCTTTACATGAATTATGTTATTTAATTCTTACAACTATCCTTTGAGCTAGGTACTATCTTTATACCCAATTTTGCACTAGAGTAAACAGAGAGGTTAAGTAACTAGCTCAAGGTTACAGAGTTAGTAAGTGATGGAGCCGAGACGCTATTATAAATTAAGGAGTGTGGATTAAAAAGTGTACTCAGAGTGACATCAGCAAAATGGTGGAGCAGGCAGCTCCAAGCTCTTATTCTCCCACAGAAACATCAAAAACACATGCAGAGGCCAGGCATGCATGGTGGCTCATGCCTGTAATCCCAGCACTTTGGGAGGCCAAGGCAGGCAGATAACTTGAGGTCAGGTGTCTGAGACCAGCCTGGCCAGCATGATGAAACTCTGTCTCTAGTAAAAATACAAAAAAATCAGCAGGGTGTGCTGGTGTGCACCTGAAATGCCAGCTACTCAGGAGGATGAGGCAGGAGAATCACTTGATCCCAGGAGGCAGATGTTGCAGTGAACCGAGATCACACCACTGCACTCCAGCCTGGGCAACAGAGCGAGACTCTTGTCTCAGGAGGAAAAAAAAAAAAAACCCACAAGCAGAAACTCTCAGAATCAACTTTATTGAACTCTGGAAAAAAGTCAAAACTTTACGTGACCCAGGTGAATGCTGAATCAAAAAACAGGTAACCTCAAAACAGTAGGAAAGTTCTGTGGCATTTTTACTTGCCTTTAACCCACCATTTCTCTAGCACAGTGGCATTTTTTGTTTTAAAGTGATGGTAGCCTATGTTCCCAGTGTGCAGCCCTGTGCCCTGATTCCAGACGGAGTAGAGCAGACCTTAAATACAAATTATTGTATACTTCTTGATATGGTTTGGCTCTGTGTCCCCACCTAAATCTCACCTTGAATTGTAATAATCCCCACCTGTCAAGGGATAATTGAATCATGGGGGCAGTTTCCCCCATGCTCTTCTTGTGATAGTGAGTTCTCACAAGATCTGATGGTTTTATAAGGGGCTTCCTCCTTCACTGGGCACTCATTCTCTCTCTTGCCACTCGGTGAAGAGGTGTCTTCGGTCATGATTGTAAGTTTCTTGAGGCATCCCCAGCCATGCAGAACTGTGAGTCAATTAAACCTCTTTTATTTATGAATTACCCAGTCTCAGGCAGTTCTTTATAGCATTGTGAGAACAGACTAATACACATCTGTTCAAACTAGTCTGGAGACTACCTGAAGAACTAAGGACAGGCACTTGTGTTTGTTTTACCTAATACAGAACTCAAGCTAGAAATGATGAGTAGTGCCCAAAAACACTGCACGCTGGCCTAATAACCCTCAGATGTCTGGGGCATATTATTATAGTTGAGACAAACAATACATTGGCTAAGACATGTGAGAAAAAGCTAATGGGGGGGCGGATGAGTGGTTTTCTTGGACAATGAGGACATTCAAAAGCAACTGTTGACCAGGTGTGGTGGCTCATGCCTGTAATCCCACCACTTTGGGAGGCCGAAGCAGAAAGATCGCTTGAAGCCAGGAGTGGGAGACCAGCCTGGGCAACATAGCAAGACCTCATCAACACAAATAATAAAAACAAAAAAAAAATATTAGCTGGGCATGGTGTTGTGCACCTGTAGTTCCAGCTATTCATGAGGCTGAGGCAGAGAATCACTTGAGCCCAGGAGGCAGAGGCTGCAGTGAGCCATAATCACACCACTGCACTCCAGTCTGGGCAACATAGTGAGACCCCCCCATCTCAAAAAAAAAAAAAAAAAAGCAACTATGTATATGGGGAATTTAGAAAGCTACATGCATGCCCCAGAAAACAAGCATACTCAGAAAAGTCCTGAGAGTACTAAGGTTTCACCTTGAGCCAATTTCTAGGTGCAATGCAAGTCTGGTTAAGTGCTGAAGCAGTACCCATACACACAACCAATCAGGAAAGACAAGTAGAGGTGGTTTCTGTTTGTTTATTTGTTTGTTTTTAGCTCCTTGTATTTAAGAAACTCTGTGTCAAAATTCTCACTGAACACAATCTAAGGAACAGTGACTTCAGTGACAATACAGGACAAGCTATAGTCTTTGCAAAAGTAGTTTGGAAAAGTAAGTAAACCAAAATACTACTAAGAATTTTAACAATAAGAAAAAACAGCTAGGCACAGTGGCTCACGCTTGTAATCTCAGCACTTTAGGAGGCCAAGGCAGGTGAATCATGAGGTCAGGAAATCGAGACCATCCTGGCCAACACAGTGAAACCCCATCTCTACTAAAATAACAAAAAATTAGCCAGGCATGGCGCCACGTGCCTGTAGTCCCCGCTACTCAGGAGGCTGAGGCAGGAAAATCGCTTGAACCCAGGAGGTGGAGTTTGCAGTGAGGCGAGATCTTGCCACTGCACTCCAGCCTGGGCAACAGAGTGAGACTCCTCCTCGGGGAAAAAAAAAAAAAAAACCTAGACATGGTGGCACATGCTTTAGTCCTAGCTACTCAGGAGGCTGAGGCGGGAGGATCACCTGAGACCAGGAGTTCAAAACTAGCCTATGCAACATAGCAAGACTCCACCTCTACAAAACAACCACCACCACAAAAAATAAAATAAAATAAAACAGCAACTCCTGGAGAAGGGAGAGAATATGATATCCAGGGTTAGCATATTATAATATTCAAATGTTGTTTTCAACAACAACAACAAAAAATCACAAGACAAACAAAGAAACAGGAGAGTACAGCCTATTCAAAGAACAAAATAAACTGACTGAAACTGTTCCTGAGGAAGTCCAGACATCAGATTTAGTAGACAAAGACTTCAAAAACACTGCCTTAAATATGCTAAAAGAGCTAAAGGAAAACATGCAGAACAAAAAATCAGGAAAATGATATATAAACAAAATGACAATATCACTAAGATAGAGAAATTAAAGATTAACAGTCTAAGGGTCATTGAGACATCATCAAGCAGACAAAATTACATACTGTGAGACTGCCAGAAAGTGAAGAGAAGAGAAAGGGACAAAAGAATGTTTAAAGAAATAATGGCCAAAAATGTCCCCAATTTGACGAAAGACATGAATTAGACATCTAAGAAGCTTAAACTCAAGGAAGATAAATTCAAAGAGATCCACACTGAGGCATCCTATAAACAAATTGTCAAAAGATAAAGAGATAATCTTGAAAGCTGCAAGAAAAAAGCAACTTATCATATATAAGGCTCCTCATTAAGACTAACAACCAATATCTCATCAGAAACCACAGAGACCAGAAGACAGTGGGATGGCATAAATTGCTGAAATATATATATATATATATATATCCTGTCAACCAAGAATCCAAGAATTCTGCATCTGGCAAAATGGTCTTTCAAACTGAAGGAGAAAGTAAGACCTTCCCAGATAAACAAAAGCTGCGGGAGTTCATTACCAATAGACCTGCCCTACAGGAAATGCTAAAGGGAATCCTTTAAGTGGAAATAAAAAGATGCTGAACCAGCCAGACACAGTGGCTCACACCTGTAATCCCAGCACTTTGGGAGGTGATCCCAGCCAAGCCAGGTGGATCATTTGAGGTTAGGAGTTCAAGACCAGCCTGGCCAACATGGTGAAACCCCATCTGTACTAAAAACCGCAAAAATTAGCTGGGTGTGGTGGTACACACCTGCAATCTCATCTACTTGGGAGGCTAAAGTAGGAGAACTGCTTGAACCAGGGAGGTGGAGGTGGAGGAGTGAGCTGAGATAGCACTATTGCACTCATGCCTGAGCAATGGAGTAAGACGCCATCTCAAAAATAAATAAATAAATAAATATTAAAATTTAAATTTTAAAAAAGATGCTAGACAGTTACTCAAAACCACATTAAGACATAAGGATCTCTGGTAAAGGTAACTACATAGGCAAATATAAAAGCCAACATTATCGAACTTTTTGTTTATAACTCTACTTTTTTATATCCTATATTGTTTTTAAGTGCTTTAAAATAATTATAAATATATGTTATTGAACACAGTATGTAGAAAGATGTAATTTGTGACAACAATACACAGGAAAGGGGACAGAGCTATAAAACAGTGGAGATTTGTATGCTATAAGTGTGAAGCTGGTATCAATTCAAACTCATTTGTTATAAATGTATGATGTTAAATGTAATCCCCATGGTAACCACAAATAAAATATAAACATAAAAAGAAGAAGGGACTCAAAATGGTCTGCTACAAAAAAATCAACTAATACAAAAGAAGGCAGTAATGGAGAAAATGAGGATGTAAAAGTTATAAGATATACAGAAAACAAATACCAGAATGTTGGATGTAAGCCCTTCCTTATCAGTAATTACTTTAAATGTATGGTGTGAATTCTGCAATACAAAGGCAGAGAGACTCGTAATATGGATTTTAAAAACAGGATCTAACTACAGTTATATGCAGTATAACAATGTTTCAGTCAATGACAGACCACGGATGCAACAGTGGTTCCAAAACATTATAATACCGTATTTTTCCTATACCTTTTAAGTTTTCTCTTTTTCTTTCTTTCTTTTTTTTTAATTAATTTATTTTTTTTTATACTTTAAGTTCTAGGGTACATGTGCATAACGTGCAGGTTTGTTACATATGTATACTTGTGCCATGTTGGTGTGCTGCACCCATCAACTCGTCAGCACCCATCAATTCATCATTTATATCAGGTATAACTCCCCAATGCAATCCCTCCCCCCTCCCCCCTCCCCATGATAGGTCCCAGTGTGTGATGTTCCCCTTTTTTTTTTTTTTTTCAATAAAAGGTCTCGTTTTGTCAGCCAGGCTGGAGTGCAGTGGCGTTATGATGGCTTACTGAAGCCTCAAAGTCCCAGGCTCAATTGATCCTCCTAACCCAGCCTCCTGAGTAACTGGAGGCGTGAGCTATAGACGTGAGCCACCACACCAGGCTAATTTTTGTGTTTTTTCTTTTTTTTTTGTAGAGACAGAGTTTCACCATGCTGTCCAGGCTGGTCTTGAACTCCTGGGCTCAAGCAATCCACCCACCTCAGCCTCCCAAAATGCCAGGATTAGAGGCATGAGCCACTGTGCCCAGCCCTTTTCAATGTTTAGATATATAAATACTTACTGTTGGGTTATAATTACCTATAGTATTCAGTACAGTAACATGTAGTTACAGGTTTGTAGCCTAGGAGCAACAGACTGTACCATATTGCCTAGGTAGGTTCATAGTAGGCTGTGCCATACAGGTTTGTGTCAATACACTTTATGATGTTTACAAAACAACAAAATCGCCTAATGGCATATTTCTCAGTATCCTCGTTTTTTTTGTTGTTGTTTGTTTGGTTGGTTGGTTAGTTTTGTTTTGTTTTGTTTTCCACGGAGTCTCACTCAGTCACCTGGGCTGCGGGGCTGGACTGCAGTGATGTTATCTCGGCTCACTGCAACCTCTGCCTCCAGGGTTCAAAGAATTCTCCTGCCTCAGCCTCCCAAGTAGCTGGGACTACAGGCATGTGCCACCATACTCAGCTAATTTTTGTATTTTTGGTAGAGACAGGGTTTCACCATGTTGGCCAGGCTGGTCTCAAACTCCAGACCTTATCTACCCACCTCGGTCTCCCAAAGTGCTGGGATTACAGGCATGAACCACTGTGCCCACCCATGTATCCCCATTGTTAAGTGACACATGACTGTATATGTTATCTACAACAGACTCACTTTAGACCCAACGACAAAAATAGATTGAAACTTAAAAGATGGAAAAAGCAATTCCATGAAAATAGTAACCAAAAGAGAATTGAAGTGGCTCTGCTAATATCAGACAAAAGAGACCTTAGGTCAAAAATCGACATGGAAGGCAAATCCATTCAACAGAGAAAGAAGAGTCTGTTCAACAAATGGAGCTAGAACAACTATATTTCCACATCAAAAGAAACCCACGGCCAGGTGCAGTGGGTTATAATACATTATGAATGTAACCAATGCCACTGATCTGTATACTTACAAATGGTCAAAATCAAAAATGTTATGTTATATATTTTACTAAAATATGCCTCAGAGCCTATGCTCTTGACCATTGTGTACCCCTCCAACTCTGCCGCTATCTGTAAAATATGAATAATAATCCCTATCCTATCTTTCTCATTCTTATTGTAAGAATCAAATTAAATAGGAAACATGACAGGACTTTGTAAGCTACAAAGGACTGAAGTCAGGTGCCATTATTATCTTGGAGATGTACACATAAAATACCAAACTAAGTTGTGTCTTGGTGCTGTACAATAAAACATTTGTTTTGCCACATCTGGAAGCTCAAAGACCATTTCAATTGCAGTGTCAGTTTCCAGTGACACTACTCCAAGCAGGTAAAACATTACACTTGACCAGACTGATAAGGATCTCTGGTCAGACTGGTTGTGACTACAACTTTTCCATAGCATTACTTCCTTTCTGCGTATCTTGCACATGCTTGTCACAAAAAAAAATGTATTCACCTAGGATCTCAGAACACTGATCAAAGAGGAAGTTTAAGAAAAACAAAAAAAAGACATTGCAACTGTCAGCTCTTTCTCAGGGAGACAGGAGAGTTGCTGGGGAGCCTACATGGCATGGAGGGCCAGAGAGCACAGGGAGGATGGACAAAGTTGCTGTGGTATACAGCTTTGGAAATGGCTCCGTGACCAAGACCTACCATAGGCACAATCAGCTTCTGGAGAAGGTTCTTCAGCCTTTTCAGCTCTGCTGAGCAGTATGTTTTAGAAAGCCTCCCCAACGGGGAACTGGCACATTACCAGGTTACTGACACCAAAGCAGCAGTGCTCACAGCAAAACACGGTCTTAGACTGGATTTGTTTGGAGAACAGGGCAAGAGGCTCCCAACGCAGATACTGAAGGGCATCTTGAAGAGAAAAACCAAGTTTGACACTTTTAAACAAGAATAAAGGACCAGTGTTCCTTCTGTAAGAGGGAGCCCCAACATCTTGCTTTATTCACAGAGTCCAGAACCCTTTTCCTTTACTCATTTGATCCATCACATATGACTTCATTTTTCATTTTGTGTTTCTGGCTACACACTCTTACCTTTATTGAACTGATTCTGGCCTCAGTTCCCCCTCCCAGCTGGAAATTACTATCATTTCTTGATTACAAGTGGTTTCAGTCATCATCCCAAAAAAATCCATCTACCAGAACCCTACCTCAGCACTGGCCCATGTACCCCAACATCCTTGGAAGGGATGAAAAGGGACAATGTGTATTACGTGTTATCAAATTTTGTCAATCATGAAATTAAACAGCAAAATTTGAAACTCTATAAAATGAATACTAATAATAGCTATTTGTTGTGTGCTAGGCATTTATATATGTAAAGAGTAGTCTGGAATCTTTCCTTTAACCACATGAACTACATGCTATTATTATCCCCAATTTAGAGAAAAGAAGAGTGAGGCCATGACAGGTTAAGTGATTTCTAAGGTGTCACAGTTAAGTTGCGGCAAATGGTGCTAGCGCAATTGGGGGAAGGAAAAAAAAAAAAAACTTCTAACTAAACCTCACACCACACACAAAAATATAACTCAAAATAGATAACAAATCTAAATATAAAACCTAAAATACTAAAATGTCTAGAAGAAAACATAAGATAAAATCTCCATGATCTAGGGTTAGGTGAAGTATTCTGAGGCATCCATAAGCACAATCCAGAGCGCGGTGGCTGATGTCTGTAATCCCAGCAGTTTGGGAGGCCAAGGCGGGAGGATCACGAGGTCAAGAGATCAAGACCGTCCTGGCCAACATGGTGAAACCCTGTATCTACTAAAAATACAAAAATTAGCTGGGCATGGTGCCATGCACGTGTAGTGCCAGCTACTCAGGATGCTGAGGCAGGAGAATGGCTTGAACCTCGGAGGCAGAGGTTGCAGTGGGCCGAGATCGCGCTACTGCACTCCAGGCTGGCAACAGAGTGAGACTCCATCTCAAAACAAACAAACAAACAAACAAAAAATAACAGGAAAAAAAAACACAGGGAAAAAAACTAAATAAATTGAACTTCATCAAAATTAAAATATTTTGCTCCGTGAAAGACCCTAATGAGAGGATTTGGGGTTTTGTTTTGTTTTGTTTTTGAGACAGGGTCTGATTCTGTCACCCAGGCTGGGGTGCAGTGGCATGATCATAGCTCACTGCAGCCTTGATCTCTCCAGCTGAAGGAATCCTCCTGCCTCAGACTCCCAAATAGCTGAGACGACTACAGGCATGCATCACTATACCTGGGTAATTTTTTTCATAAGACGATTTTAGAAAAGACAAGCCACCAACTAGAAGACAATATTTGCAAATCATATATCTGACAAAGAACCCACACTCAGGATACATAAAAGATTCACTAAACATTATTACAATATGTAAATAGAATATGTAACATTCAATAAAGAAAATTAACAACCAATTACATTAGTAGGCAAAATACTTGAACAGATATTTGACCAAAGACACATGGATGGCAATTAAGCGCCTGAAAATACATTCAACGTCATTAGTCATTATGGAAAAGCAAACTAACACCCAGACAAGATTCCACTTCACACCTATTAGCAAGGCTAAAATAACAAAGTGGCCATAGCACTTGCTGCCAAGGATAAAGAGAAGCTGGAATTCTTATACACTGCTAGTGGGAATATAAATTGTCACAGCCACTCTAGAAAATGGTTTGGAAGTTTCTTATAAAATTAAACATGTACATATATAAGCGCACAGTCCTGCCCATGGGCATTTACCCTCTAGAAATAATGTGTGTTCACACACACACAAAAAAAACATATAATAATGTTTACACATATGTGAAGATGGCCGAATAGGAACAGCTCCAGTCTCCAACTCTCAGCACAAGCGACACAGAAGACCGGTGATTTCTGCATTTTCAACTGAGGTACTGGGGTCATCTCACTAGGGGGTGCCGGACAATCGGTGCTGGTCAGCTGCTGCAGCCTGACCAGCGAGAACTGAAGCAGGGCGAGGCATTGCCTCACCTGGGAAGCGCAAGGGGGAAGGGAGTCCCTTTTCCTAGCCAGGGGAACTGAGACACACAACACGTGGAAAATCGGATAACTCCCACCCCAATACTGCGCTGTAAGCAAACCGGCACACCAGGAGAATATATCGCACACCTGGCCGGTAGGGTCCCATGCCCACGGAGCATCCCTCCTTGCTAACACAGCAGTCTGCAGCAATCTAAACCCAAGGTAGCAGCGAGGCTGGGGGAGGGGCGCCCGCCATTGCTGAGGCTTAAGGAGGTAAACAAAGCCTCTGGGAAGCTCTAACTGGGTGGAGCTCACAGCAGCTCAAGGAAACTTGCCTGTCTCTGTAGATTCCACCTCTGGGGACAGGGGAAA